>NC_081352.1:9527521-9537121 GCF_029784015.1 Lycium ferocissimum
GACTTTTTTAAAGTCTCTTTTTTTTTTCTTTTTCCTTTTCCTTTTTGGGCTTGGCTACATTCCTTCTTTTCTATTGTTTTTTTCTTTTTATTTCCTTCTTTTATTTAAATTACCAACTAAGCCTTAAAAAAATATATGGGTTATTACACACTTAGTAGGCGTTTGGCCATCAATTTTCAAACCATGGTTTCAAACCAGCGTTTGGTCATCAATTTTCAGTCATGGTTTGAAACCCTGGTTTGAACCCAAATCATCCAAAAAGCATGGTTTGGGGTTTGAAACCATGGTTTTAACTTTTTTAAATACAAAATTTAACCCATAAGTTAATATTTTATAAAAAAAGACCCATAAGTTGGTAAATATTTTTAATAATTATCCCAATCAATCACTTACCAATCTCATTAACTTCCACCAATCTTTATTTATGTCTACCAACCTTTAATTTATGTGGGAAGATTATATTAAATAGTAGTTACATTACTATTCATGTTAAATTTTCGATTTTATTGAAGTAAAGTTTGATTAATTAATGTTGCATTTTTTAGAAAAGCCTTCTAGTAGTGTACTAATTTTGTTATAAACTATGATTTGCTCATTTGGTAAGATTGTATAAGAATTGAGAATGTTTTGATAGTTTTCACAATTTGTGGGGTTTTTATATTTATAAGTGAAAATAAAACTTAAAATATCCAAATTGTATGTCCAAACATGGTTTGAAACCAGGTTTCAAACCATGTCCAAACGGGGACTTATTATGGTTTCCCGAATCAATTCCTCATTTCCTAGATTAACTGCCTTTGTTTCCTCTAGGTTTGGCGTCGGTCCATTTTCATATTCTTCTCAACGTCTATCAATCCTTCCGGTTCAATTGTCTCTTCTTCTTAATCGTTGTTTTGTTCGTCGTCGTTTTACTTTTTTCGTAACATGTCATGACATTATTTGCGGCCTCTGTATTATCACTGTAAAACAAAACAACACGGTTATCAATCATGTAAAAGCAATTTAATTACGTATATATATATATATATATATATATATATATATTGTCTTATTGTAAACTTTGAGGCGTTTTCATTGAAATTTAAAAGAGTGATACAAATTGTGGTCCTGACTCAGAATAGAACATCGAGCCATTTCCGTAATTAAATAACACGTAATAAGAAAACATGAAAAGGCGACAAGCCGGGCCTCAAAGCCGACTTTCGCCTTTTTTTCTGAAAGTGAGCATTCTTTCCACCGCAGAGTGAACATTGGGGTAGAAGTCTATCCACTTGTTGTCTCCCCTGGCTCAGCATGACGAATCTCCAACGCTTCAAAGCATTCTTTAATGATGGATGCGTATTCCTTTTCCCAAAACAACGTCCTTAAACCCTCTTCTGGATCTTTGTTGTTGTGACTCGATAGGCATGCTATGAAGGATTGGTATAGATGAGGGAATGGCTTTCTCATTTCAATGGGACCTCTCGGTCCATGTTCTGGTTCTTCCTCTTCTGCCTCACATGGCTCGTATCCGACCCCAAATCGATATTTCCCATTCTGGATACTCACTGGTTCTTTGATTCCTTGTAAGTTCCTTCCCAGAACCAGGCTCAAACCCACTTCTTATCATAGTCGTAGCAACTATTTTGTAGACCGGTGGCTTGGGGATATCTTCATCATCTTCCCTGTGATCTATCATGGCTAATTCAACAGTGTGAAAATCAGTACCAACTGGTGACTTCTCTATGACTGGTACAAAATTGTCTGGATAGTTGTGAATACTTCCTTTGCCATTAATCACAACTTTTTGATCATCCCGTACGAATTTGAGAGACTGGTGCAATGAAGATGCTACGACTCCAGCGGTGTGCAACCATGGTCGTCCCAATAATAGGTTGTAGCTCATTTTGATATCCATGATGACGAACTCCACCACGAACTCTACGGGACCCATTTGTATGTGTAGATCTATTTCTCCAATTGGGTCAGTGGTTGCGCCATCATAAGCTTTTACATTTGTTCGACTCTGGCGGATTTTGCCAACATAATACCCAAGTTGTTTCAACATCGTCACGGGGCATACATTCAACCTAGCCCCTCTATCAATCAACACTTGAGGGATAATCTTGTCGTGGTATTTGACTGTTATGTGCAAGGCCTTATTGTGGGTCTTACCCACTCTTGGCAATTTGTCGTCAGAAAATGATAGCCTATGCGGTCGTACAACATACCTCACAATCTCGGCCAATGTTTCACTTGTAGTGCCGGCGGGCACTTGGGCTTCATCCAAAGCTTTCATTAAGGATAAGCGATGTTGAGACGAATTGAGTAACAATGACATTACTGATATCCTGGCAGGAGTCTTATGCAGGTGCTCAATAATCAAATAATCCTTGACTGGCATTTGCCTCCAAAAGTTTTCAGCTTCGCCTTCAGTGATTGGTCGTTTCTGAGGATTTTCGCGATGTGGCATTTCGAGCACAGGCTCTTCTGGAGCATAACACCTTCCACAACTGGTCATACCCTGAACCACAGCAGCTATTTCTTTTCCTTTATTGACCATTATCAGGTGCGGTGGTTTGATCACAAAAGGTGCATTCTCAACTGGTCCTGATGCTTTGAGTACGAACGGCTCGTTCTGAATTCGAACGATTATTGAGGGATATTTGAGCACGAAGGGCTCTTTCTTGGCTACAGCAGATGACTGAGACATCTCAAATTTCCTTATTAAAGGGCCTAACACTTCTTTTCGCTCCTGTAAGGACAACGAGGCGACGGTGCTTTCCAACCCTTCAATATCTAAGCGAATTATCGCAGGGCTCTCTTCCCATTCATCACCTCTTTCTATCATGTGAATTTTATTCCCTCCATGCTTCGAGAGAGGATTTGTGTCCACATTTGGTGGTGTTGGTCCCAGGATAAGCTCATGATTGTCAATCATATCTTGTAGCTTGTGCCTCAAGTTTTTGCAATTTTCAGTAGTATGGCCAACTTGGTTAGAATGATAGGCGCCTATCTAGCCTGTACCATCAATCCTCAGGGTTAGCATTGGTGGAACAGCATTCATTCGACCGGCGTCTCTTAGTTTTGCAAACAAACTAACCCTTGATTCTAGCAAAGGAGTGAATACTCTCGGAGGTTTCTTTTGGGGTGCCTCATAGTTCTTTGGTGCGAGAATTTGGTTTTGGAAAGTCCGATTTTGTGGAGCTTGGTTATTGGGTCCGGCATTCGATAGTTTGGTCGTGGAGCTTGGTTGTTATGTCTTTGGTATTTGATAATTTGGTTGTGGAGCTTGGTAGCCGGGTTGTGCGTAGCACACAGACATTGGGCTATATTGGGGTGAAGTGGTTATATAGTTGGTTGGTGGAGGTGATTGGTAGTTGTCTTGATTTTTATGGGTTATCTCTTTTCCTCGGCTTTTTGGGCTAGTAGCTCTAGAGACATAAGCTATATCTTCTCTTTTCTTTTTGCTACTTGCAGCACCAGACGCACCTAATCTGTTTAATACACTGACAATCCTGCCGGTCTTGAGGTCATCTTCGATGTCTTCTCCAACGGCGACTAAATCCGCGAAGGAGCACCCTTTCATAGTTATCATTTTGTTAAAACAATCAGCTTCTTGGTACCGTATGAAGGCAGCAACAAGCTCGCCCTTCGGTCATAGGTGGTTGCACATGCACCGCCTCATCTCTCCAGCGACTGGCATATTCTCTGTAGGTTTCGGTCAATTTTTGATGAATTTTCTCCAATGAGAAGTGATCAGGCACATTTTCCAGATTAAAGCGGAATCTTTCCATGAATGAACTTGCCATTTCTTCATATGTCTTCCATCGATTGATGTCTTGTGAGATAAACCATTCCATGGCTATTCCTGATAGACTTCGACTAAACAACCTCATGAGCAAAGCTTCGTTTCCGCCATTTCCAAACAATGGGTCGCAATAAGCACTCAAGTGGGCTTTGGGATTGCCCGACATATTGAAAAGATCAAATTTGGGAATTTTGAAGCCTTCTGGTAGACCCAGGTCTGGATGTATGCACAAATTAGAGTATCTTAACTCCTCTTTCTTTTTAAAGCCATCTCTTTCTCAATCTTGTCTATTCTTACCTCAAAGAACATTTTCATGTTCTCCAGTTCTGGCGAGGAGTCAATATGGGTGACATGGTCTTGAAAAGTAACATTTGGTTGCACGGGACGGATCGTACGGATTCCTGCTGCCCGAGGGCTTGATATGCATTTGTGTTATGGTACGTTGTAGCGTGAGCAGGTGTTTGGAAAGCTGGTGTTTGGTAGGAGAAATCCCCCACATGGGTGGTGTTTCGGTACAGTGGAGCTTGAAAAGTAGCCCCAGCCTGGGTTTGTGGGAAATGGTCAGGGATTGGAAAGTCCAGATTTGGGAAAATGGGTAAAGGTCTTCTAGCCTCAGCATTAGTAGCATTTTCCTTTTCGGCCCTCAGGCGGGCGCTTTCTTCTCTAGCCACTAATTGCCTCGTCGGCGAGTTAACCGCCTTTTCCGAAGGCATTCCGGCCTATGTCACCGTTGGGTTACCCTTGACTAAAGCGATTGTTCGGTGGCGGAGTTTCAGGCATGTTTTCTTCTTGAGGGTTTAAGGACGTTGCAGCAGCTTTTGATCGAGTAACCGGTGCCAACGAATCGACCCCTGTCTATAAGAGAAAACAACTCAAAGGCTCCCAAATTAGCGTTAGATTTAAGCACGAAACACAAGATATCACGTTGTTTGCAGTTTATAGCATATAGATTCATATATTTTACGGAAAAGGGTCAAATATACCCCTGAACTATTGAAAAAGGGCTAAATATACCCCTCGTTATACTTTGGGGTCAAATATACCCTTACCGTTATACTTTGGGCATAAATATACCCTTCATTTTAATAGAGGACATGTGTCATCATATTACTGGCCCATTTGAACTATTTTCAAATTAATTAAAAATTGAGGCAACCTCTATCAATGATGCCGTTGTCACCACCTTCCGCCGCCGTCGTCGGCGCTAGTCAAAACATATTCACCACCCCAAAAGAACAAGAAATGGCTATTTCCTTTTGTAGCAAATAGCCATTACCCCGCTTCCACCTCACCCACCCACGCCCACCCTACTGAAAAGAAGAGCTGACCCATAAAAAATCTGCAAAATTTTTCAACTGTTTTAATTTCCATTTTATAGTTTTGGGATATTTGTATTTCTTAGAGTTTAGAGAAATTTTGGGATCTAAATGATTCTCCTTATCAACGAAGAGATATTGATGAATCAGAAGGTTGTTCTTTTCCTATAGCGATTGAAGGTAATGATGAGAAAGGTAAACGGGTCGGATCCGTTTCGAATTCAAGTTCATCAGCAGTAGCTATTGATGATAACATTTCTGAAGAGGAAGATGGAGAAAAAGGGAAGCACTCCTAGCAAAATTTTCGGGTTTTCAATGGTGGGCCCTGGTAACGGCGATGAAGAACAGGCTGTTGATGAATTGTGCAGTGAAGCTGGTGGTGAATTTGAAGTGATGGTGAAGGGAAGGTGGTGGCGGACGAGGGTGGCGGGGTGGTGGTGAATATTTTTTTGACTAGCGGCGGCGGAAGGTAATGACGGTGGAGCTTGCCTCAATTTTTAATTATTTTGAAAATTGTTAATATGGGCCAATAATATGATGACACGTGTCATCCGTTAAAATGAAGGATATATTTATGCCCAAAGTATAATGATAGGGGTATATTTGGCCCCAGAGTATGACAAGGGGTATATTTAGCCCTTTTCCCATGGTTCAAGGGTATATTTGGCCCTTTTCCGTATATTTTATTTCAACTCTTGACTGATTCACATTCCAAGGGTACTTTGGTCTTTTTGTGTTTTCAGGAATATTGATTTTTTGGTAAAATGGACTTCATGATTGATTTGCTTCTACCCACCCTGTACTAAGGGGGACTTAAAAAATTTTATCATAAAAGGACCGAGTCTTAAATAGACTGCCTACATATCCCGCCAAAGGGAAATCAGGTCCATCCATAGTTGTGCATACATAGAAAAGGTTTTTCCTATGCTCGAAACTTTATTTTCTGCCCTGACCAGGCCTTATGTAGGCTTCCCACGTATCCCCAACGGGACATCAGGTCGGCATGGTTCCGTTTACATAAAAATAGAAAGGGATATTCTATCTTATTGAAGACAGTAGAGGGATACTTATGTTCTTCTACCCAACTATACTAAGCAGGCTTTCATTGTCTTCTTCATCTTCATCTTCTATCCTTGTCTTCCTGTGACAATCCAAACATGTTCTTCATTCACGAGACATTCCAGTTCAAGCTTGAAATCCACACATTCCTTAATGTCGTGGCCAGGGCGGCCATGATGATACACGCAAACCATTTCCCTTAGAGATCCAGGGCGACCCTGATAGGTTTGTGGGACTTCCCTTATCTTCTTCACACTACACAGTAGGGAGTGAATCCTCGCATATGACTCCTCGAATTTAGAGAAGTCGCTCCTCCAGAACCTAACTTTCAATATCCTTTTTGGGTGACTTTTCCCTTGGTCATGAGTCAGGAAAGAGTAGGGCCCCCACAGTTGGCTAATTCTCTCTTGGTCAATCCATTGGATAAGCTTTCTTTCTAATGCTCCACACTCATTGGCTATATGGCCTGACTGACTTCGGTGGTAGAGGCACTTTCTGTAAATCATAGAAGGAGCACACAGCGGCAACAGATTTGGGCTTTGCACGTATACTCCAAAACTCCACAAAGTCTCTAAGAGTTCTTGTTTGGACATTTCCACTAGCGTACCCCAATTGTGCGATCTCGTACCCTTGAGAACAATTGTGCATGAAACTGGAGATTCCTCGAGCGGAGATTCGTGCAGGTCTCCATAGACTTTCAGATTGGGGATAAGTTGTTACACCTCGAAAAAAATTTGCGTCGTTTGCGTTGTAAGTAAACTAACGTAAGCTAGGAGAGGTTATGGAACCCTTATAAGACTAATGAATACTCTTAACAAGTGTTAAGAAAGTATCTAAAGGTTCCGGGATCAAGCAAATCGAAGAAAATAAGTTTAACGAAAATTTGGAAAAAGTTGGCAGAATTTTGGGCAGATTTTTAGTCAAATTTGGAGGGGTATATCTCCTAGTATATTAGGAGTTTTAAGGCGTTTCAAAAGCCTAAAATGAAATTCGTCGAGTCTAGTTTCAAACGCAACAAACCACTTGTCGATATGACATCAGAGTAGAGAATTATGGATGTTACAAGTTAGGCCGATAGAACATAAACGCATGCTACAGTGACCCGACCCGAATTCAGAACCTTATAAAATGGGAAAAACCCCCATTTTTTTCACCAAAAATCAAACTTTAGAGCTCAGCACATATAGGGTTATTTTGGTCACAAAAAGTTGAGAGATTTGAGTGATTTTAGCTAATCAAGGCTCGGGTGGTGCATAGTTGTGACTATAGCATCGTTTTGCGGTGGAATTTGGTGTGGATTCATGGTGAACATCGGAGATATTGTAATTTTAATAAGAATAAGGTATGAATATTTCCTTATTATGATTGTTTTAGGTTTATTTTCGAAGGTAGAACGATTAAATGAGCGTATAGTTAATTTGTCGGTGGAGAAATCGGATAAAAATCACATGAGATGTCTTATGGAGTATGTTGATGTTAGTGATGATGTTGGTATTGTTGTTTTTGTTGTTGGTTGTTGGTAATTGCGATTTCGGGCTAGGCATATAAACAGGGGAGATGCTGCCGGAATTTTGGCAACTCTAGAAAGATTTATTTGAAGGATTAAGACAAGCGTATAAAGGTGAGTCTAACAATAGTATAAATTTTCTTGAATATAGATTTAAGAGTCTAGGAGGACAAGTGTTGAGTAGTTAAAGTTAAGGCGACCAAAAAGGTATGTTAAGGCTCGTCCCTTTCTTTCAAAGGCATGATTCCTATGTTATGATTCCATAAATGTTTTCATAACCTCCTTGTTATCAAAAGCTAGAAGTTCATGATTCTTAAAGCTTCTCATGATGGTAAAGATAAGAATGTTTCTATGATGATTACGATGATGATTTTATGTTTAACAGTCTCAAGTTATGACTTCAATGATGATGATTCCATTCTAGAAATCCCAAAGCTTATGATTTTAATGTTATTATGAGAATGTTGAGTTATTTCATAATTTTCTCGATTTTATTCATTGTTGTTAATCTCACCTTATAATAATTGTTCCTTCAAGGTGAGATATAGCGATAATGATTGTTCCATAATATAAAACGGAGGTTACCGACCTTACGTCACTCCGATAGAGAAGTAACATTTAATTGGGCTCTCGTGCATGTTATATGTATTTATATATGTGTAATTTAGCTACTATATATATTTCACCATGCCTTAATGGCCGGACAAGATACTATATATATTTCACCGCGCCTTAATGGCCGGACAAGATACTATATATATTTTACCGCGCCTTAATGGCCGAACAAGATAATATATATATTCGACCGCGCCTTAATGGCCGGACAAGATACTATATATTTTACCGTGCCTTAACGGCCGGACAAGACCGCGCCTTAATTGCCGGACAAGATGTTATATATATTATCGCGCCTTAACGGCCGGACAAGATAGTATATATGTATATATGGAAAAGTCTTTTTTTTTAAATCTAAGCATGCACGACGTCCACCTTAAAAGGCATTCAGAGGCACAGGTTGATCTGTTTTATATTACTTTATCTTCATACTTTTATTATGTTATTTTTCATGTTCGGTATCTCTTACTATGTTACTATTCATGCCTTACATAATCAGTACGCTGTTCGTAATAACGTCTCTTCTTGTGGACGCTGCATTCATGCCCGTAGGGTTAGGTAGTCATTCAGATGAGCCGGATCAGTAGGATCTCCTCAGCCGCAGTCAGTGCGCTCCACTTGATCCGGAGCTGCAGCTTTTGGTATGCTATTTATGAGGTGTACATATGTGGGTATGATAGGGCCTTGTCCTGTCTCTCTACAGCTAGACTCCATAGAGGTCGTAGGACAAGATTGTATATAGTGGGAATATCATGTAGCTTTGTGGTCTCCTATTTTTCGTACGTGCCGCACGTAATGGCCATGTCGGACTGTGTTGTCATCCGTTGCACGTATGCCTATATATACATATCCATGTGTATAAATTATGAGTTTTTCGAGACCGAGTTTGTTGCATAAATTTTGCAGCAGATGCTATCGCTCAGATACAAGTTAGAAATGGGCCACCAGGTTATTCAGCATATGGCAAGTATGAGTTTAAGGGTGCTTGGTCAGCAGTGATCCGGCACTCGTCACGGTCCATGGGTTTGGGTCGTGACATAAGTAGTTCATCATCTCTATAAGGTATAGGGTCAAGCCTTTCTTGTTGACTGAGTGGGATATAACTCCCAAGTGGTGCTTCAGGTGTCTTTTTCCATTTTACCTGATTGGCAGGGTGTTGCTTAGTTAGTTCCTTAACATAAGCTAGGAGAGTTTCTGCTTCTTTCATTTTTTCATTGGCCGCCTTAGTGGTTTGGACGCCTACTATCGTCCCCCCGTCGGTTTTCTCCTTGTCCTTTGTTCTCTCGTTTCGACTAGGTTAACGTAATGAACGC
>NC_081352.1:9537221-9566240 GCF_029784015.1 Lycium ferocissimum
GGGGGGGGAAGGGGTTGTGAAAAAAGAATAGTAGGGGGTGGAAGTTTATTTTAATAAACTTCCATCCCCCTTTTAAAACATTCCCCCCTTTTAAAACATTCCCCCATTTAAGTGTTTTAAAAGCCTAAGTTAACCCAACCCCCCCCCCCCCCCCCAAAATTTAAATCAAATAAAGACTAAGCCAAACAAAATATTAGCTTTAAAACAAGCCAAATATTGATATAGTTCTGGAAAATATTTAAAAATGTAGAAAATGTGGTAAAAAATGAGCTGTAACTAATACGTTGTTCAAATGACAATTTTCCCGGACTAGACGGAGCGAGATAAAAGAAAATAACTCACATCCCTTATATTTGTCAAGTTTTTCGGGAAATAATAATTAAACGTCATTTTTGCATTTTCTCGGGATTTTTGAAATTTTAAAATTGAAATGAAATATCCTTACTCCATTTTTTACTCGGGAAATTTGAAATTTAAAAAAATGCCGTTTATGAGGTAAAAATTAGGTGTCAACACTATTAATCTGTTATATCGCTTGTACATCTCTTACGATTTTGTTGAGGTTGTGTGAGGTGGGGATCATTACGAAAGTAAGAGTAAGAACGAATTCTAAGTGGTAAGACTGTTTCATGGGTATGTCATATCTTAGCAAGTGAACTGGATAGAAAGGCTCTACGGCTAAAAGTTAAGAACTAGATGTTAATACAAATAAGGAGATGAGACTTAATTAATTGGCTTAAGGGAATGTGGAATGGGACTACAATGACTAGTTAGATAGATTGTAGTCCTATGGGGATAAAAGGAGTGAATAGTTGGGAGTAGAAAGGTAAGTTCGAGAGCGTGAAATAACCTATGTTGAGAATCCTGAGGGTCTTGACCTATCTATTTATGTTATTGACTTTATATTGTGTTGCGTGAATTAATCTTAGTCGACCTATGATGCTTACCAGTACATGTGGTACTAATACTACTCTTGCTACATCCCTTTTTGGGGTTTAGGTATGTTGCAGGTTTAGTTGAAGTTTCTTTGTGTGGATTACCAGGCATTCTCCTACATCATCGCTTATCTCACCCCAGTCAGAGGCTGGGTCATTTATTTCGTTTTTTTTCTTAGTAGAAGCTCTTGTACCTGTCTAGACTAGATCCCAGGAAATTCTTTTCAGTTTTATTATATTTAAAACAGAATCTGTGTGAGCTTTTACTTTAACCTTATTTTTTTTTTTATAAGAAATTGGTTATTATAAAATGGATGAGTATTTGGGTAGTTGGTCAGGGTTCTCCTACTAGTTAGTAATATGGTAGGTGCCCGCACGACCCACCAGTTGGGGTTGTGACAATTGGTATTAGAGCCAAGATTACCGGTCTCACAAGTACAAGAGCAATTGTCCAGTAGAGTCTTGTGGAGTACGATGATGTCCGAGCCTATCCGCAAGAGGCTATAGGACATTTAGAAGTTTCCCTTTATTCATTCTATCGTGCTACCCCGTTATGTCGTCTCCTAGTTGGATCCAATTGGTATCTGGTTGATTCCAATTGGTATTTTGACTGGAAAATTGGTATTTGTCGATCCCAATCGGTATCCCTCTATATATCAACTCAAGGAAGACTTCCCACGAATGGGTGCGCTTTAATCATGTGCGCGAATGAAAATTTTCGTGATAGTGTAAGATTTACAGATTGCGTGCTTATTTTAGGAACGTTGGCAAGTTAATGGTGCATTCGTACTCGTTAGGTGAAAACTGTGTTGTTACGCGCCAACGTAAATGAGCGAACCCCTACGCGATGCGAGCGAGTGGTGGGAAAAATCTGCGCCGAGCACCGTGCTGCGCTTGCGCTACGGTGAGTGGACCGCTACAGCGGGCTCGCTATAGCGAGAATCAGGACACTATAGCGGACCCAAACTTCTGCAGGGTTCTGTTGTAGCAAGACTTCCATCGCCATAGTGGTACCACCGCAGCGATCAAATGATCGCCGCAGCGGTACCCTGAGACCAGTAGCCTCTTATTTTCTCCCCTATTTTTCCAACCTGGAGGATTCATCAACAAATCAAGAAGAAACCGATTCCAAAGCAAATACCTACATAAAAGCATCTGCCCGACTAGGGAAATTTTCTTACGAGCACCCTTAAACCAGGGCACTCGCACCAAAAACAACAAAAGTAAGATTATCCAAACATCCCAAAGACAACCAAAAACAAGAAATTGTCTGAACATAAAGCCACACGCAAGGGCAAGTGATAACCTAAGCTGATATAAAAGGAGGGGGATATTGTTGATACCTAATTTTCACCTCATAAAACGTATATTTTTAATTTTCATATTTCCCGAGTCCAAGACGGGGTGAGGATGCCCTTAAAAAATTAAAAATTTAAAAATCTCGAGAAAATTGCAAAATTGATGTTTAATTACTATTCTGTGAAAATTGACAATTATAAGAAATTACGAGCTATTTATTTTTATAAATGTAAGTCAAAAAATAAATAATACGCATCCCGTTCCCTCTAACTTGGGAAAATTGTTAATTAAAACAAGGTACGAGTTAAAGTTCATTTTGACCGTATTTTTCACATACTTAAATACTATTCGAAACTATATCAATATTAGGCTCGTTTTGAAGCTAATATTTTAAATTTGCGAGTTTTAAATTTTAATTAGCCTAAATAGCTATTTTATTTAGTTGTATATGTATTTATATTACCTAGTCATTAGTTGATCTATTTTTTTTTGGGGGGGGGGGGGGGGGGGGGGTTGTTATTAAAAGGGGGAGTGAAAGTTTAATAAAATAAACTTTCACCCCACCCCTCTATTCCTCATTCGAACTCAACCTTCTTCCTCTTCTCTTCTCGGGCGGTGTTGGAGGCATTTCTAGGGTTCTGCCTCCATGGTTACCCACGGCCATTTTTGGCCAGATTTTTTGGGGGTTTTGCTCCTCTACGCGTGCTCCATGGTTTTCTAGGTTTAGTTTGCTCGAATTCATTTTTTTTTTTTTTTTTTTTTTTTTTTTTGCTCCAAATTGATAAATATCTAGGGTGTTACTCTGGCTATATTCGTGATAAGGGTTGCCATGGGCAGGATCTCGAGTCCTTGACCATCTTGTGCACCCTACCACATTGGAATATTATCCTAGGGGAAATTCCCTAGAATCCCTTCCCATTTGAGTATGATTTTAAGGATTCTTATCTGTTTTTAGTACAATGTTACTGTTTAATTGGCCATTATTTGTCTTATATGATGACTACGTGTACTTTTTGGTTGTTTGTTCCTTAATTTTAGGGATTTTGAATTAGAATGGGATGGAATTTTGTTTGTTTGTGTGACATGTACAAAATCTGAATTAGGGATAGTACTATTTGTACAATGCAGCAAAATTCTTATCCGATTTTGATGCCAAAATTCGAAATCTCTGAGGATTTTAGGGGGAAATCTGTTTTGGGAATGTTTCTTACCATTTCTACCCCTAAGCATATGAATTTACCTATAAATAGAAGGTTTCTATTCATTGTTAAGGGTCCAGAATTTGATAACCTAAAACACCTATTAAGCCTATTACTCTATATAGCAATATACCTTGCAATATACACTAATATACTACATATATACAGTACAATATTAATAGCTGATATACATATATATACTACATTTATAACATACTATTAAGAGAGAATACACACTTTTTTTTCTGAAAATTCTTGAAAGAAAGGGTTTAAGGACTTGCTTGGTGTTGAGACTTGGACTCTAATCTCTCGTTTGATCTTTAGGTTGCCCCTAAGAAAGGTAACAACCTATCCTAACTCTATTTACTTCATTTAATTTGTAAAAAATGCTATTTTTGCACCTATTGTGTTAGAACTGGCTTAAATGTTTCTTTCTATGATTGTTTATTGCTTATGGGGGTCAGTCTATATGATATGATGTTAATATTGTGATTAGTCTGAGCCAAATATGTTTTTTTTAAAGGTTTAAAATAAGGGAATATGCCTGGCTCATAGTTATAGTTCATTATCTCACTAGTGTTAACTGATTTCTATAAGTTTCTATTTGGTTTTCTAAAGTCCTAAAAACTCTATATTTTGTGGTTTTATGACAATGCCATTGTAGTTATGTAGAAGTTAAGTCAAGTGTGATGTTTAAAAGAAGTTTAAAATAAAGAACAAGGTTTAGTTTATAAACACCCCCCCCCCCCCAGTTACTGTTGACTGATCTCTTAAAGTTTTGTTTGGTTTTAACTCTAAAAGTTCCATGTTTGTTGTGTTATACTCTAGCCACTATGGTTATTTGTAATTTGAGTTAGGAATGATGTTGAAAAAGCTTTAAAATGAAGATTAATGTCTAGTTGTAATTGTTGATTCATTGTTTCATTGAGTTAGTTGAGATCTCTTGAAGTTTTGATTAACTCTCAACCTGTGAAAAATCTAGCTATATTATGTTACAAGATTGTTTTGATGACATTAAAGTTAAATGGCTTTGAAAACAGTTAAGTGCACATCTTTTGCTCTAAGATTGTTGTCCTACAAAGTTTTGAGTCTATATGAATACCTCCTTTAAGAAACTTGCTAGTTAATGGGTGTTTTCTGAAGATAATGGCTTGAATGATAAAGAAATCGAAAGGTAAGGTGTGCTTTGGTTATTGCTTGCTTATTTTCTGAGTTCTATGGTCCAAATGAAGCTAAAACTAGCTAAAAAATGGAATCAAATACCTAGTCTACTTATTGAGTATGTCTAATGAAGGAATAAGAAAGTTTAAGAGTAAAATGAAGAAAATCTACTTGTGTGTTGTTGTCCAGTCAACTATAGAGGATTTTGGTTTAAAGATGAGTAAAACAAGAAGGTTGATATGTGATTTGGTAATTGACACACCCCTGATTGTTGTTTCTTGCGAAATGGTAGTGTATTTTGCCTATATTTGAGAGTTTATGTTGTTTGTCTCTTGAGTACTAAGTGTTTATGTTTTTGCCTCGGTTATATGATGTTTACGCTTAGCATGGTAGGATCTTAGCTTATACTTGTTTAACTTAGCTTATTAAATATTGACCTCCCTGGATAATTAGCTAAAAACAGTCTGTGTCTCTGAGAGTTTGCATTAGGGCCTACTCCTATGTGCCCCTGTGCACTGTTAGGTTGACTATTTGTGCCATTTCATTAGCATTATGATTAAGTGTCCAGAATGAACAAAGTGCAACACTGAACTAGTCAATTATGTACCTTTGAATTAATAAAAGAACCTGTTACACTCCTTAATTAAGAATTTAAACTAAAAATGGATCTTTGATTGAACTTTTCACCGATCGCCTGACTTATTGAGTTAAGTGACCACACAAATCCGAAACCCGCTTTATTCTACTCTTGTTATGACTTAATTGTGTGGAAGACTTACTTCTGGATATCTGCTAAGTGTTTTTGGTTCTTGCTTCACTCAATTTGAATTCTCAGACTGCCCAACATAACAGTGGATTCTAATTTGAAAACTTCAATGGAGCTACCCTTACTTCTTTTCTAGCTTAGCTGACTATTTATTGACTGCCTATCATAACTAGACTCCTTCACAAACTTTGACCATGTATAAAACTTGAACAAACTTATCTGTGTTCACCTCACTTAGTTTAACATTGTTTGTGTTCCTTTCTACTTTCATGTGCATTCTGTTATCACCATGGAAACTTTTGCATTAGTATAGGTTCATTTGCAAGCTCTAAGTGTCATTCAAACTCTTATCACTTTGAACTGGATTGGATTATCAAATTCTGTATAGAATGTGTCATTGGTTGAGAGTCTATCTTAAAAACAATTCTTGAACTCTAAATATTGTCTTAAAAAACTGCTTGCTTTTTGACTGATCCTTACTAAAATTGACATGGTTTACTATTTGGAATCTAAATTAGACTTGTGATCATCCTGAAGCTTGACATTAAATAGCATTAGACTCTTTGACACTTAAGTGTAACAAAATGACTTGAAAGCTAATTCTTTGAAAACTTCTGCCTTTGTGCCTGTTTGCTTACTGGTCCTAACTCACTTGAGACTTTAAAGCATTAGAAAACTATTAACCAACTCTTTTGACACTAAAATTTAAGAAAATTGGTTTTACAAAGCAATTTTTTGACACTCTACCTTGCATGTTACTCACTGTCTTTGTTTGTTATTAGTACAGTTAACCCCCTTTGTGTCTTCTATAGTAGACTCATCACTGAACCCTTTGGAAACTTAGTATCTTCTTGACATTATCATACTATCTTGGTTTGCTCTTTACTTGTGTTTGATTACCATATATTATGTGTTGCATTGCCTACTTGAGACTTGCCAAGATCTATGAACTTATATATCTTGTTGAAGCTTTCTGATATTTGAGTTTTAGTTTGTGCTTGACTGGCTGCTATATTCAGAAGTTCTAAATCTATGTTATATGCATTATATGTGAGGTTATCTTGGATATGGGAGGGTATGCCCCTTCTAGAAGGTTTTGCTCTCCATATCCAAGTATATCAATGGCATATTTGGGTGTATTTGGTTCTTACACTTTAAAAAATTGAAGAAAAGAGGAGAGTATACTAGTGTATATCATGTGTATCATTTGTTCCTCCAACACTTAGAAAAAGTAAGAGAAAGGTGGGCTGTATATCAGCCTGTATATCATGAATACCACACTATAACACTTAGAATTATTTAGGGAGGGAGAAGTATTAGGCCATTAACTGGGCCTGGTACCTAGTTGGATTATTCCAGTCAACTATATATGTTGTTCTCTTACCTTTTTGGGTTACTAATGAGGTCCGGGTACTGCTGGGGCCTCCGTGGCTCCCATTATTGTTATCTATTCTTTTTTGCCCAAAGTGTTGTATTTCATATTCTTTGGCTTTGTAATAATCTTATGTAGTTTAAATTCCGCATTTATAATTATTGAGTAAATACTAATGTTAAGTATACCTCTTTGTATTTTCCACCCTCCAAACCCGTTGGTGGGCTTCTATGAGGCCCATCAACCCCATTAGATCGAGTCTACAAAAACGAAGCGCAAATTTGAGCATATGTTGAATTAAGGACCCAAAATTGCATTTTACTTTCTCTCTTAGGCTTGGTCGGCCCAAGTTCCTCAACTTTACATTTATGCCATTTAAATTGTGATTATATGAGGTTTAGAATTCTAGATAGGGACCGTTATGTTTAAACTGCGTATTTGAGTCGCTAAAACTTCTTTCACAAATTAATTGACGCTAAGATCAGTAAAAGACTAAATTGGGACTGTTTGGACGATAAGGGACAGAATCTGATCGATTGCTAAAATCTTGAGGACTAAAGTGGAATTTTAAAGACCTTGTGGACTGGACCGTTGAGAGCAGATTTGAGACTTCTAGACTGATTTGTAACTTATAGAACTGGTAAAATTTGATAAATACTAGTATAAAAAAATGTTAAAAATGGGCATAAAACTTGTATAAAAATTGGATAATTTAGTTAAGTAAATTACGGTTTATATACGTATAATATGCCTACAAACTAATTTTTATAAAACTATTTTCAATACTTAAAATGCATTTTAAACCTTTTTGGGTGGACTTACGTAGAGTCCTACCTAGGCTAAGAGCCTTCGGGTATTAGCTTAGGTTTTCAAGTCCGACACCCACGCCCAATTTTGGGCAAAACTATACTTCGTTGATTTCTTGAAAAGTATTTTTGCATGTAGATGACTAACCTCATTGCCGAAATCTAGACTAAAGCAATTTTTTTAATCAAAAAACACTTATAATCATTAAGGCATACAATTAGAACCCGTAGGTAAATCGCAATTGAGCGGATCCTTAATACCGGGGTGCCTAACACCTTCCCCGGGGGACTAGAACCCTTACCCAGACTTTGGTAGATTAGGTTTCTTTTAAATAATAGTTTTAAATGAATTCCTTTCGAATCGGTTTTCCTAATTTCCTAAAAATTAGGTAGCGACTCTAAAATGTATCCTTTAGAGCACCATTAAGTAGTTGGTGGGTTTTTTCGACTTTCCTGGTACGATTGACAATCGTACTTTCCCGGGACACCTCCCTCCTTTTATGAGGCATGTACGAGTTGTTAAAACTTAGAATTCCCAACGCCCGCTACAAATATCTCTAAACCACTCCACGGCTAGTCGTCTCGTCACCACCATCCTCCGAGTCACTAGAGTCCTCGCTGCCAAGCCCGAACGCGCTAAGGAAGGAGAACTGAGGGGCATCCCTGATGGTCATTTTGGGGTGTTTTGCCTTTGGGATTAGGGCTTTCAGAAGGCTTTTGACGCCTTTCCACATCCTTACGAACAGCTTGTCCCTAGCCTGGCTTTTCTTCCTCTCCTTGTCCAAGTCATCCCGAAGATCCACATGGACCTGAGCTAAGGATCCATAGGTGCCCTGCAAGGCATCCACAACCTCCCCCATCTTAGTCTGGGGCTCCATGTAGCCCTTCATCCATCTGTCGCTACGATGGTAAAATAGCCGTGCACTAACAAAGATCGTTAGATGACTCGGCCTCCATGGAAGGCCGTGCAAACCCCATCATCGCCGCCTTCACCGCAGCCATATCTGCCTCCATGCCCTACAAGGTACCGGGGTCTGTGACTGACCACTCTCGGCCCATGGGCCATCTATCACGACCCAACTAGTGGGTTATGATGGGTACCCGGAGCTGACTACTGAGCACCACTTATCATGCTACCTATCATACTCGACCTGGGCATACATCATTCTCAACACGAGACTTATCACGAAACAATCTCTAAGTATCTCCCCAAAATATGTATATGTGCAAGGCCCACGAGGCTACAAAAATGATGTACAGAATATACAATGAAGACGTCACATAAGACTTACAACCCACACATAAGTATCTACGAGCCTCTAACTGAAGTACTGAAATCATAAGGACGGGAGAGGACCTCACCATGCCCCAAATATGTACACAAAAGAACATATCAATAAGTTGCACCTCCGGAGTAGTGGGGTGTTCATGTACAACTGTTGAGTAAGGTCCTAAGCGTCTGCACTGTCTCTCTGTCTACCCGTGGGCATGAACATAGCGTCCATAAAAGAAAGGACGTCAGTACGAACAATGTACTGAGTATGTACGGCATGTATGATAACATAATAAGGAAATATAGAGAGCATAAGAAGAAAAGATAAATGTAACTGCTTGCCTCTTAAGGCGGAATCATGCATGCTCACTTTTACCTTTAAAGCATATCACACATACATACATAAACTGTCTGAATCAATAACATCATTAACCCGTATCCGGGGTAATCATCTCATGCTGCCTACTAGTGGTGCTGCCCGTGCCATATAAACACGGTGTAGTAAGCCGCTCGCCTTAGCGGTGCTACCCAGCCATCTAGGCATGGTGTAATCATCCATAAGCTGCCCACTACACTCACTGTAGTGGTGCTGCCCGGCCGTATAGGTGCGGTGTAACCTTACATATACATAAGCTAAAGCATGCATGAGATCTCAAATAAAAGTTATTGCTCTATCGGAGTGACGTAAGGTCGGGAGCCTCCGATTATATTATGGATTCATCATCATCACTATGTCTCACCTTGAAGGGACTAGTACCATGAGGTGAGACAACAACAAGAAATAACATCAATGAAATCATGAGAATAGGATTATCCAACTCATAAATCATCATCTCATCATCATCACTATCATAGAATATCTTTCATCTCTAGCTCATGGTAAACCTTTACGAATCATGAACTTTCATCTTTTTGGGGTGTAAGAAGGTCATGGAAAACATGGAAGATAGAATATAAGAATCATGCCTTTATGAAAGAAAGGGACTAGCCTTACATACCTTTATGTCTTCTTAACGACTAAGCGTTCTCCTTCCAAGCTCACAACTCTACATCCAAGAGAAGTCGTACCATGATTAGGCCATTGGGAACACATTTATGGCTAAGCTAAAGCAACTAGGAGCCAACGAAAATTGGGCCGCATTTCCTTTGTTTCAACAACTTCCTCCATGTAGTAAAACATCTCCCATAATATCATAATCAATAGATTTTCTCAAGTTAAACATTATTTACCTCTCAAATTCACCTTCAAAATCATCCATAACCATAACTATAATACAACGTCATATTTATTCTTCACATAACACGTCCTTAACATCATTAGCATCATTTATAACAAGATTATACTCATCTCATACTAAGAATCATGATTCACATTAACTTACTACTCAAAATACCATTTTCTCCATAATTAAGCTCATATTCTACTTTCTTCTCTAACCCAATCCCTTCAACCACTCAATACTCTTAATAACATGAAATGAACACAAAACTCAACTTTGATTATGTAGGAATGGGCTTTGGATGAAATTACTTCACTTGAAGAAAATCCCAACTTGATACCAAATGAATTCTTGGCTTATAACCACCTGGTGGGCCTCTTTTGCATTTAATCCCCTTGATTCTTGGTAATTAATCCTTGTTTTCTCTTGGATTGTGTTAGTATGGTGGAGGGAATATTCTAGAGCTTTCAAGACTTGAAGAGAAAGTGAAATCTGAAAATTATGAAAAAGGGCCGTTTATTTATAGCTGGAACCAGAAAATTCCAGAGAGGCGGTTTGATAGCCGGGTCGACGGCCCCATCAACGAGTCGACGGTCCGTCGACTTGTCCCGTCGATTTGGGCTGCAGATTTCAATTTGCATAAACATGTTGGTGCACGGTGGCGGTCGAAGTCGCAAGGATCGATGTCCGTGCCTTCGAATCCGTTCCGAATCCGTTCGATTGCGCCGATTTGATTAGTTGGCCTTCTAACTCCATAATTTACCCAGAATACCTACTAATACATTTGTACATGGAGTACAACACCTTATGTCCCTAAACTCGGGCACGGGTCTCCATTCTCAAGACATACTCGACTATGAAATCATTTGTTCTACTATGACGAAGACGAGGGGCGTAACACCATCACTGTCATCGTTGTCATTCGAGCCAGTCCTCTTTCTCTTGCCCCTTCCCGGTGCTCCCTTGACCTTCAGTGGGTCAAAAGCGACATTGCACTTCACATTGCGGTCCTTAGGCTCCATATGTACCCCAGCATTACGACAAATATGGGTAATCAGGGAGGAAAACATCAAACTCGGGCCAGCCTTGGCCATAAAACGCCGCCACTCCTCGATCACCTGCATCCCCACATTCACGGGAATGCCATCCAGGATGCAAGCCACCACAAGGGCCCGGGGGTAAGTGACATCAGTAATATTGCTCAAAGGGCGAACCCATCGGGCAATGAGGTTCAGCTACCTTCGAGGCTCAGAAGTGAAGTGTCGACTCTTAATGGAAGAACGGGTGACCCCCCAGGTAGCCTTCCTCCTCTTTGACTCTTTCACTAGCATCCTCACCAACCACGGCCCGTTCCCCTCGTGGTCCTTAGTCCGAAGCTCAGCCTGTGAAGGGTTGGGTAGCGTATGAACAGCATTAAAGGCCTCAACGCCCACCTTTATGCCGGCCACCTCGATAGTCTGCGCGACTGCGGGGCGATCAGGTCAACGATGAGAGCATAGCATAGAATTCCCTGACCCAGTTGCAGTTAACATTCCCTGGCTCCTCGACTGACGGATCCCAACCTATGCGAAGTAGAGGCTGATAGAACTCCGAGGCCAGCTCCTCCACTCGATCCATAATGAAGGTCCGCTCGTGGAGCAGGCCCTTAGTCTGTTGTTCTATGTAAGGCCCTTAGTCTGCTGTTCTATGTAACGCCTCTTACAAGCATGGGAGGCAAACTTAACTTATGCGGGGGAAGCTGGTGGTTATTGTCCTTGTTGTTGTTGTTGTCCCGGTTGTTGTTATTCTGGCTATTATTGTGAATTCGCCATAGTAGAGTGAGAGAGTTAGCCTCAAAAAGGGAAAAAGTGAGTTAGAATTTTGTGGCACAAAGTTTTAGCAGTGATAGACCATGCATGAAGCAGTAAAAATCCCAAATTGTCGTTTCTGCCTCAAGCAGCTTCGCTGTGGTGATGGAATGACCATTGCAGCGGATCTGCTATAGCGATAAAAGGGTCGCTACAGCGGACCAGGCGTCGCCATGGCGTTGCCTCATCGCTGCTACAGCAGGCCTCTCCCCACAATAGGGACCACTACCAGCGACCAAGCCATCGCCACAGCGGGACCGCTGTAGCGATGGAAGGTCCGCCGCAGCGGACCCATCCTCCCTAGTCCGAAAAACCTCCCAAACCTAATTTTTAAGAAACATAAATTTTCACCATGGTTTCCCCATTTTTGTCAAGGATCAAATAGTATGATAGCATGCATGATTTTTACAACCTAGAACACCCTCTTCCAACTACCATGGGTACCAAAATTTTCAGCAGGAATATCAAAAATTGCACCACTACAAACAACCCCACCCCAACAAAAACTACCCCTTTTCTAAGCAGATCTTCAGTATAAAGTGTTGCTAGAAAAATATGAATGATGAAATAACCCTCCATGATCCAAGAAACTTCCCACCCCAAGAAATCAAAGCCCATATTCAAAGAAACCAAAAGTTTCTCTAATCTAGCAAGTAAAGTATGAAAATTTCGAAATGGGAAGCCATAGACAAGTTATAGGACAGTGAAAGAGAGCACATATATTGAAAAACGAGGGATCTACAAGCTTTGCAAAGAAAAAGTGAACCTTGGGTGTGGAGAAATTTTTTCTTTTTCCTCAGGTTTTGTGGAGTGTTTTAGGAAATAGAGGAGGGTAGAGGGGTTAAAAAGGAGTGGGAAGGGAAGTGACGGAACTGAGTAGTTGAATAGGGGGGAATAATTTGTGTAGGAGAGGGGGAGTTTTCAGTTATGGGGATAAGTGGTAAGTCAGTTCACCCCATTTATTTTTTTGAAACTGGCTGACGACCGTTGCGGCGGTGGATTTACCGCTGTAGCGGTACCGCTATCTTCGATCCTCTGACCGCTGTATCGGGCCACGTTGGATTTCTTTGTTGAAATTTTTCAGTTCCTGTAATGCCACCCCGAAATCCAACATCCTATGGTGTAAGGTCCAAGAGTGTGCGCATTACCTCACCCTACCCCATTCGGGGATGAACGGTGGTTTAATTGGTATCTGGTGTAACGACCCGTCCAGTTGTTATTTAATACTTCGTGAACCCATGCCCAATCTAGGTCTACGATCATAAATAATGATCCCTATGGGGTGTTTTAAGGATTAATAGTGACAAAAATCAACTTTGGATAGAGGTAGAAGTCATGGGCCCAAGGCAGGAAGTGGACCGCTATAGCGGAACACCGACCGACATAGCGGTCGAGGCTGGGCAATGGACGCGTTTTGGTCACTTAGTTTATTTTTCACCCTCCTTTTTAATAAAAGACTCTCCAAGACTGCTATTAGGTTTCCACAAGAAGGAAAACCCCTTGACACCAAGAAAGAGACTCTTTCTACTTCCTCCATATCGTTCCCCACAACTATCATCTCTCATGGGTTCAGATGAAGGTTAGGAAGGTGGGCAATTCATAGGAATTCAATTGGTTGTTCACCAAAAAGGTAGGTTATGATTTACTTGAGTTAAACTTTGATTAGTGAATCGTAAATACTTGTAGAGCTTGATGGGAGATTGCATGATTAGGTCTTCAGACATGGTGTTTGGATGGATATATTTGAAAACCTAATGAATTTTTGTGTAAACAGCAACTAGGGTAATAATGAGTATTTGTTGAGTGTTGCGTGCTACCATCATTTAGGGTTATGTGTTACGGGACTAAAAGTGGTCAGTTGTCGGGACTAGGAAGGGGTATTTCATTGTTCAGAATATGTATTCCTGGGTATATTTGATTTCCGTTCTTATTTCCAAGTATATTGAGATATTCACATGATTTTTATTCTTGTTAACAAAGAGGGTTGTATTGGGAGGACTAAAGGAAGGCATAGTAGTGCTACGCCCATTAAGGGCCTGATTTATGACTTTGTTTTTATTCATTGGCATCATTGCATACATTGCATGTGGTTATGAGGAAGTACATGGAGCAGAAAGTATGAAGTACGATTTGACAGCCAATCCTCGGCAGTGATATAAAGGTGAATATATTATACGATGTGGATCCACGTCCGAGGTTCTTTCCGGAGTGGAGGTTTATGCTTGGGTTCGATGAGTATCCGGAACGAGTGGTACATGGACACCATGGGTCCCTTGCAGGTCATAACTACTGAGCAATGACATCAGTTAGCATGTATGTACAGTGAGATTGGGCCTTGCATCGCATCTGCATTGCATTACATTTCATACTGCTATGTCCTTATGTTTGTGTACTGTCAGTCTGTTATATCGCTTGTGCATCTCTTATGATTTTGTTGAGGTTGCGTGAGGTGGGGATCACTACGAAGGTAAGAGTAAGAATGAATTCTAAGTGGTAAGACTGTTTCATGGGTATGTCATATCTTAGTAAGTGAACTGGATAGAAAGGCTCTACGGCTAAAAGTTAAGAACTAGATGTTAATGCAAATAAGGAGATGAGACTTAATTAATTGGCTTAAGGGAATGTGGAATGGGACTACAATGACTAGTTAGATAGACGGTAGTCCAATGGGGATAAAAGGAGTGAATAGTTGGGAGTACAAAGGTAAGTTCGTGAGAGTGAAATAACCTATATTGATAATCCTAAGGGCCTTGACCTATCTATTTATCTTATTGACTTTATATTGTGTTGTGTGAACTAATCTTAGTCGACCTATGATGCTTACCAGTAAATGTGGTGTACTGATACTACTCTTGCTACATCCCTTTTTGGGGTGTAGGTATGTTGCCGGTTTAAGTTGAAGGTTCTTCGTGTGGATTACCAGGCATTCTCCTACAGCCTCGCTTATCTCACTCCAAGCAGAGGCTGGGTCATTTATTTCATTTTCCTTGTGTAGTAGGAGCTCTTGTACTTGTCTAGACTAGATCCCGGGAAATTCTTTTCAGTTTTGTTGTATCTAAAACAGAGTCTATGTGAGCTTTTACTTTAATCTTGTGTTTTTTTTTTTTTAAGAAATTGGTTTTATTATAAAATGGATGAGTATTTGGGTGGTTGGTCAGAGTTCGCCTACTAGTTAGTAATATGGTAGGTGCCCGCACGACCCGCCAGTTGGGGTCGTGACACATACTTAAAGATGGATAGTTGTTATACATAGAATAAAAATGCAAGATATATAGCAAGATCTTAAAAGGAGGCCTCAGGCCCTACTTAGTTGACTGACAATGACAAAGGCTTGCGAAACGATGGAGTTTGATCATGGAGCTCTCGGAGAGGTCTTAAAAAGTCTCTGTACCGAGAGGCATAATTCTCCGTTCTAGGAAGGTTTTTGGTTAAAAGAGAAAGACGTTTCATGCACATAATTTAGCAAATTGTCAGTGACTCAGCAAAGAATCAAGATTCTACAGTAGTAAATGTCGATCTGATGAGTTGGTGCTTAAATTTGAGCAGAACATGATGATGGAATATACATCAAATTATATACGACGCACAAGCTAGAAAATATTTTTTCTCCGATATATTCTCTTGAATTGATTATCGGGAAATTCAGAAGTATGTATTTGTGCTTTTTGCATTTGTGTGAGATTTCCTCTTTCTATATCATGTTGGCCTTTTGGAACTACATAAAATATAAGGCTCCATACCCCCGATCAATAAAGCCTCACCCTTGTTCTCTCCCACTTCAATTTTTTTTTACCATAAAAGAATTGAATGAATGTTGTTTATGTTCAATATTCTCTTTTTAGGTGACAGTTACACAACCAGGACACAAATATTTATAGGCTTTAGGGGTCTCTAAGAAATCAAGTTGCTAGATCACATGCTAAAAAAGTAATAAATGCTACCTATTTGTTCTGTAACAATTGTTTCTCGCAACTAATTAAGCATGGAACTAAAATATACATTAAATTGACAATATTTGACTAACTTTATTGTACAGAGATCACTATATCATACGCATTAAAAATGACATTAAATTTATTTTTACATATATAATCATATTCATGTGCATTAATAACAAGTTGAGATGAATTTAAATGGACAATTATGATCAGCGAATATTTATATAGTTGACTTCAATTAGTTGAGACTGAAGCATAACATTTGTTGTTATCATTAATAAACTGCAATCAAACTTCTAGTGTTTAATTGATCAAGTTTGAGTACTATATGGTGGTAGCCAATTAACCAAATAGTAGATTTATGGTGTCCTATATCTCCAACCCACCATTAGGGGTGGTGAGATTCAGTTTGGATCGATATATTTCTAAAAGGAAACCAAACCAATTAAGTCTGTTTACTCAATTGTCAGAACTAAACCAATCAAATTACGTCGGTTTTTATCTCTTTGATTTTGTCGATTTTATCGGTTTATTCAGTTTTTATCGAGTTTTTTAATAACATACTAGTCTCTCGGCATGTGAGTTGCACGTTTATACTGAACCCTATAGATTCATGATTTTATAAATAATAATAATATTATTATTATAAAATTTTATAGATAAAGTTTGACATCATTACAAACTAAAAAAATAACTTAAAATTTTCCAAAATTTAGATTAACTTTAAGTGTATAGTTTCACTGTTAAACAATGAAGGTCCATGATAAATGCAACCTATTTGTTTTGCAACAATTGTTTCTTCCAACTAATTAAGCATGGAACTAAAATTACGCACTAATTGAAAATCTTTGACTAATTTTATTTTTACATAGATGATTATATCATATGCATTAAAATGACATTAAATATATTTTTACAGATATACTCATATTTGAGTGGGACCATTTGAAGGTCAGTCTCGTGTGCATTCACGTCCCAAACCAACTCCCCGCTATGTGAGATTTCACTTGGTATGTTGTTGTTGTAATCATATTTATGTGCATTAATAACAAGTTGGGATGAATTTACATGAACAATTTTGATCAACGAAGATTTATATAGTTAATTTCTAATTATTGAGATTGAACCATAATAGTTAATGTTATATCGTGAATAAACTGCAATCAAACTTCTAGTGTTTAATTGATCAACAACAACAAAGATACCCAAAAGATAATCCCACCAACTGGGGTCTGAGGAGGGTAAAGTGTACGCTAACCTTACCCCTACCTTTTGACGGGTAAGGAGGCTATTTCTAATAGATCCTCAACTCAAGGAGAGATGAAAAAGCATCTATAATAATAAACATTAATATTAAGCAGTAATAGCAGCAAGATAATAGGACGACGAAGTAAAAGAAACAATCAGATAGTGATAGAGATAAGAACAAGCAATCCAAAGCTAAAGTATAAAATTAGTTAATAAGAGATATGCAAATGCTAAAATAAACATACAATAAAAAGACAGAAATAATACTAGTCCAGCAAGAAAGGAAGGTTCTGCTAATCTTACTACAAGCCTTCTACCCTAATCCTCGACCTCCACACCTTGCTATCTAGGGTCATGTCCTCGGTAAGCTAAAGACTGGTCATATCCTGCCTGATCACCTCTCCCCGATACTTCTTTGGCCTTCTTGTTGCTCCCAAACGCACACGTAAGTATACGCGGTCGTACAAGTAATATAGGATTTAAAGCCCAAATATCGTACCCAGATAGACTTATGATTAACCGTCAACTAAATTAAACTAATGCTAATTATCTACAATAGAAGTAAAATCTCAAGATATAATTATTAACTAACTAAAAATAAAATAAAACAAATAATGAACTTCAACCAAGAAAGAGCGAATTTTTATCGGAGAAGAGATAGATCTAGGGATATGACCACTAACAATCCAGTTTAGTCTTCAAATCGTTCTACCTATGGTTTACTAGTTGACGGGTTAATTGTAACTTTACGATATTCTCTCGAACTACTTACAAGTCTGTAGATGCTACTATAACGCCTATATCTCTATGGTCGTCAGATGTTACAAGAACGCATTTACTTCTCTGTATTCAACTAAGTAGGGCTAAAGGATATATCTCTATCCTCAGTAGCGAAACTATTAAATCGAACAATCTCTGTTTATTCTTATTACGTACGTGAATTCCCTTTCTCAAGTCTAATTCACGCACCACAGATAGTGTCTAATTAGTGATCAAGTAATTAAACAATTAAGTACAAGAATAAATAAGCAACCCAAAGATGGAAAATCAATAGATATAACAATAATCAAACGTCAACTTTCATGTTGGTGTCAAAACCCTAGAACTAAAGAGTTTAGCTCCACATAGACATGGAAGAAAAACAACAAATCATCCGAATAAAAAAGGAAAAACGAGTAATAGAGAGAAGATAAGGTAAAACCCTGTAACTCCGTCCTCCACGACTGCTCTAAGCTCTCTCTAGGTCAAAAGTTCTGAACTAAGGGCTTGATTGGTACAAAGGATAAGGACAAATAATCCCGGAATTATATTTGAGATGAATTTATCCCACGTTTGGTTGGGATAAAATGGCGGTATAACTAATCTCGGGATTAGTTATCCCGCGATTGTAGTATTATTTTATTCCTGTGGGAGGGTGGAATAACTAATCCCAGGATAAGTTATCATGGGATAACTTGTTTCCAACCAAATGACTCCTAAGGGTTTTAAGTTATTCAAAGCTATGTAAAAACCATGTAGAATATGAATTAATAGATTATCCAAAGGCCTGGGCTTTTAAAAATCAAATCCAACTCAGACCGGGAAAAAATAGCCGGCTCGCGTCAGACCAGCGTCGTGGGTGCAACGCGGAAGACCATAAAAGGATTCAGAGACCGTTTTCTTCGTATCACAGGTGCGACGCATGTTGATCACCTGAAGTGGAAATTCACGCCATTAAATGTTGCCAGTGGACAAACCAACTCAAATTCCATTCTTTTGTTTAACACTTCAAGTGAATCCAATCATTACCAAATTATGCCAAATCATTAGGCCATCACGACACATTCCACTTTGTCTTCTCTTTCTTTTCCTTTTTTTTTTTTTTTCCTTTCAGTTTTATTCAATTTTGCTCCAAATTTCTTTAACTTCATACTGCCTTATTCCTACATAGTAAAAATATAAGCACAAATCATTATAATTAACACTCAAAAGACAATTAAAAGTATTAAAATGTGAGGCAAACAATGAATAAGTATATTCATTTTAGGCCAAACATCACTTCCTCTATCTCTCTTCCAGCCCTCCCTCGCCAGCCTCTCACACCTCCTCACCGGCGCATCTGTGCCTCTCCTCTGGACATGTCCGAACCATCTCAATCTCGCCTCCCGCATCTCGTGTGCCTCGCAGGCCACCCTAAACTTGTCCCGAATCTCTTCATTTCTGACCATATCTCTCCTAGTAAGCCCACACATCCATCTCAACATCCTCATTTTCACAACTTTCATCTACTGAACATGAAAGTTCTTGATTGGCCAATACTCCGCCCCATATAGCATCATCGGTCTCATAACTACTCAGTAGAACCTACCTTTAAGTCTTGGTGACATCTTCTTATCACACAAGACACCAAGTATAATGTTTAATTGATCAAGTTTGATTAATAAATGGTGGTAGCCAATTAATCAATTAGTAGATTTATGGTTTTGACTAAAAAAATTTAGTAGATTTATGGTGTCCTATATCTCCAACCCACCATTAGGGTTGTTGATGGTTCAGTTTGGATTGATATATCTCTAAAAGAAAACCAAATCAATTAAGTTGGTTTATTCAAATGTCGAAACCAAACCAATCAAATTAAGTGAGTTTTCCATCCCTTTGTTTTTTGTCGGTTTATTTAGTTTTTATCCGGTTTTTTATAAGATACTAGTCTCTTGGCACGTGCGTTGCACGTGTGTGCCGAATCATGTAAATTCACGATTTTTAAAATTAATATAATATTATTAAAATAAAATTCTATAGATAAAGTCAGAAATCGTTCCAACTTAAGGAAATCACTTAGAATCTTCCTAAATTTAGATGAACTTTCAGTATATCATTTCACTATTAAACAATGAAGGTGCATAATAAATGCAACCTATTTGTTTTGCAACAATGGGTTCTCCCAACTAATTAACCGTGGGACGAAAATATGCACTAAATTGAAAATCTTTGACTAATTTTATTTTTACAGAGATAATTATATCATATGGATTAAAAATGACATTAAACTTATTTTTACAGATATAAACATATTTATGTGCATTAATAACAAGTTTAGATGAATTTAAATGGATAACTATGATCAACGAAGATTATATAGTTGGCTTCAATTTGTTGATATTGGAGCATAATAATTACTGTTATATCGTTAATAAACTGCAATCTATAATGACCCGTTATCGTAATTGCACTTTAGACCCATTTCCTACGATTGACCTTTTCCCGAGCCCTGTCAGTATAAGTTTGACCCGCGGGGATGGGTGGCATGATTTTCGAGGTAATCGGGCAAGTTTTATGGTGACTTATGAGAATTAGAACCTTAAAGTGAAAAGCGGTTGACCGATAGTTGACTTTTGAGTAAACGGACCTTTTTGAAAATTTGTAGATTTCGAGAGGTCCGGAGGGTCGATTATGACTTGGTGGGATGTTCAGTTCGGCTCCCGAGGCATTCAAGAGCATTTTGGGTTATTGGTTGGAAGTTGGTTTTTGGCCATTGGGTGTTGACCCAGTCAAATAGACCCCCGTTGGGAATTTCGAGACCACGAATAAGTCCATAGCATGTTTTTATGTATGTTTACATGTCTGGTTTGCATCTAGGAGGTCTTGGGTGATTGTTGGGTTTAGGGAAGAAGTTAATGAAAAACCAGCAATTTATTGGTGTCTGATGTCTCTGGGGCGAGGCATCGTGCGCCACATCGGCGAGGTCTGGTCCGCTAGGCGTGTTGTTTGGATTCGTGGAAATCTACTCCAGCAGATGGAGCCCCGCTAGGGCTGATGCGTTGTAGCGATATGAGTGTCACGGGAGCAGTCACGCTGTAGCCGACCCCTTACCGCTGCGGGAAAAAACACGGAAACAGATTGTATTTAATATTAAGTGAAACCCTTAATTTCCCATTCCCACATTTATTGCTCCTAAGTGTCTTTAAGGAGAATTGAAGAGGTTCTAAGTGGATTCTTCTTGGGGGTAAGTTTCTCTAACCTCGAATTCCTTTATTTACCTTTCCTAAGCTTGAATCTATGGTAGAAAATCTAGAGAACTAAAGGAAGAAGATGGATTTTGACCTTTACTTTATTATTTGATATTCAGTCTTCCAATATGAGATTAATTGATGGATTTGACTAATTTAATCATGGAATTTGATGAATTAGTAACCAATAGGCTTGAATCTTCCTTTATAGTTAAAGAATTGAAAGATTGAAAGTTACGGTTTATACGCAAATTAGCAGTTTTGATTTGAATGATGAAATTGATCAATACTTGAGCTAATTCAGTAATTAGGAAGTAGAATTGAACTTCTAAAACCTTGGGTGTAGAATTGAACTTCTAGAACCTTGTGTTACCTATTCTATCTTTGAAATACTCGTTTTACCCTTGTGAGCCTGTTTTCCCTCTTTTACTTAGTTGATTTTGATTCAAGCGAATGTATAGAAATATGGGTATCATTGTTCCTCGTTTCTAACTTAGAATTTGATATGGCTAGACTTTGAGTATTTGGAGGCTCTTAAGGAGGGCAAGGCTCAGATTTGATGGTTTGTGGCTCCAGCTCGGCAGCGAAGTAGGTTACGGCTTACCTTTCGTTTAGACCTCAGTTAGCGAAGCATATGTAGAAGTTAGTTATTAACGGAGAAAACATGTTAAGCCTTCAGGTACGAAGTTGGCATAGACATTCTTAGGTTGGTATTTGTCACGCCCCAACCTTGGTGAGGCGTGATTGGCACCCGGCACCTTACGGAAACCGAGCGAACCAACTGATAACTCGCATCCTCTATGTCTCAAATGGCAAAATAAGGCCAAGAAGGCCAACTATGAATATAATATCATGCATACATATATATACAATGGGCCTGCGACGTCCACATATCCACTAACAAAACATAACTGAGCTGTACACAGGAATCTGTCTGCAAAGCCTCTATGAACATGACTGAAGTACACAAGTTAGGACAAGGCCCCCGACATACCCTCTTGTCACAAAAAACATATACAACTCAGACTCGGCAATGCTCCAGGAAGAAATGGAGCCCACCAATCAAAACTGGTACCTGAAAGTAGCCTACTGCGGAAGATCCTTGTCCCGTCTGTCTACACCTGCGGGCATGAACGCAGCGTCCACAAGAAAGGACGTCAGTACGAATAATGTACCGAGTATGTAAGGCGGAAATGTAATATAATCAACATATGCTGCAAAGAAAGAGGATAAGAATCAACCTGGCACTTCTGACTTACCGATGAGAATCTAGTACGCATGTCTCTTAATACTCTCATATCTTTAACTGCATCTATGGACATTACTGTATCTCTAACTTACTTACTGTCCTAGTGCTAACTGCCCAACTGATCAGTGGTAACTGCCCGACCGGCCGTAGCTCGATGGTAATAACTGCCCGTCTGATTATCGCGCGACGGTAGAGCGCAACTGCCCGACTGATCAGTGGTAACTGCCCAACCGGCCGTAACACGGTGGTAACATCTGCCTGACTGGTCGTAGACTAGTGGTAATTATAATCAACATCATAACTAAACTTCTACAAGTAATCTTTATACACTTCCCGTGGTCATCACTTAACCCATAGGGTCTACATAATCACATAGGATTTATAAGCACAGCTCAGGCCATTAGTACTTCTTCCCACTTGACTAGACTATAACCAAATCCTAAGATACAACATGAACCTCTCTTCGAACATTAAATACCTCATTAGAGATCCTCTGCTAGCACTCTATTCATGTCCTATAAAACATTCCTTAAGAACCTTATTATGGAACCGTCATCATGAACACGTCTCACCTTGAAGGAACAAAGTCATAAGATGAGATCAACATCAATGAATAACATCAATAGCCATGAAACAAGCTCAAGGATATCACAAGAACATCGGGAACTGTAAGCTTTGGTACTTTTAGAAACAAGGTTATTGAAGATGTCATATATAGGTTCACAACAAAGGAATCATGCCTTAAGAAAGAAAGGTTTAGCCTTAACATACCTGGAAGCTTACTTTCCGACTCTCCAACCTACCTCCTGTCTTGAAGTCTAGTTATGACCATTCGTAATCTCGTAATCTAAAATATAAGACCATTCATACTATTGTTAGGCACACCATCATACACTTATCTCAAGCCTTTAATTAAAATCCATTTAAAATGCGAAATTCTAAAAAGATCTCCCTGTTTATATGCCTAGCCTGAAATCACAATCTAGCAACCAACAACAACAACAACAATACCAACATCAATAACAATATTATCTATACCAATATATTCCATAAACATCCCCCACGATGTTCTATCCAATTTCTCAACCCATAAATTCATTATATGATCCTTTAATAACTTTTCTCCCGTAAGTACGCTTAAATCAATATTTATGAGGGAAGATTCATACCTTACTTCCACTAGAACCGTAATCTTCTCAGTATTCACCTTGAATCCAAGCCAAGTTTCACCGCAATAAGACATTATAAGCATAACTATACGCTGTTCGGACCTAAATCCGGAGATTTCCCTTAATTTGTGCTAAAATTCTATGCACAGAAGTTGGGGGATTATTCTAGAGAGTTTGGGATATTTTGAGAGGTGTTTGCATGAAAAATGAGGGGTAAAACCCCTTTTATAAGGTTCTAGAGTCGGTTCGGGTACTGCAGCGGTTACTGTAGCAGCGCGGTTACTGTAGGGCTCATTTCTGCTCTGTCAGCCTAACTTGTAACGTTCATAATTCTCTACTCCAATGTCGTATCGATGAGCGGTTTGTTGAATTGGAAACTAGACTCGACGAAATTCATTTTAGGATTTTGAAACACCTTAAAACTCCTAATACACCCAGAGATATACCCCTCCAAAGTTGACCCAAAATTCTATCTAGAATTTTGCCAACTTTTTTTTTTTCAAATTTTTGACAAACTCATTTTTTTCGATTTGCTTGATCCCTGAATCTTCTAAAACTCTCCATACATGATATTTATCATTAATCATACTTGATAATGGTTATGTCCTTTGGTTCCAAGTTTGTCCTTCCCGGTTACGACTTAAGAGATCGTAATTCATACTTTACTTCATTACTACGTACTTCCCATGGTTGTACCTTTCAAAACTTCACATATACTAAAAGATATTCTTTGTCCAATCTTCCCATGGCTTATTATATGAACTTAAACTCTCATAACCATAAAATAAACACATATCGTCTCACATACCTCCTGAAAGGTAGCTCGAATCTCAACACACGAAACTACGGGGTGTAACAGTATTGTTGATGACTTTGTGGGCTTGTCGCCTCTTTTATTGTGGTTTGGCTTGTTGCCATGTGTGTGTGATTGGGACTTGATTTCACTTGATATTGTTGATTCAATATTGATATTGTGATATGTGTCCATGTATGGCACGATTGAGATTTGATTATGATTTACACTTGAGATTGATACATGCATATCATTCATACACATTCTACATGATTCATTGATGTGAACTATGATTTGATATTAATAATGATAGGAGGGAAAATGAAACATCCGAGGCTTCTTATTATGGGGTTTTCTAAGTGCATATTTCGTATGGCCTCTCTTACATATATATTTGGTGTTACCTATGTGGTCCGAAGGGAAATTGTTCCGGATGTGGCATTGTACAGATTTGGGAAGAAGTTCATATTTGTAGTTGATTTACGAATGCTATTATGTTTATTCACCCTCATGATTATTGCTGAATTTGACATTCAAACATGCATTTCATTCTACATTTCTCATGATACTGTGATGTGGTTTCAATGGAGAAAGTGAAGGATGGAAAGTCATCTCTGGGCTGTGTGCAGAGTGACTATAGATATATTTGATATAGTAGCCATCTCTGGGCTGTGTGTGGAATGGCTAGTGATTGGTGGCTGGTGTTGTGGTGAGAGTCATCTCTGGGTTGTGTGTGGAGTGACTGGTATATGGAGTTCGCGGGTTGCCCATGGGTCATGACAATCGAGACGTGTAGGTTTGTAGCATGTGTGTACTATATGACACAGTTGACCAGTGCTCTGCATTGCATCGCAAATGCATTCATATTACATCCATTTACATCTCTGATTCTAGTTGTTGTATCTATTGTATTGAATGGTGTGTTTCAGCCTTGATTCCTTGGTTGTTGATTCATTTGAGATGTTGTGTGCTTGTTAATCATTTATCTAGACACTTGATGTATTTGAGGACAAGAGGTTTCCGCCTAGGCTCTGACTGTAGATTACTGAGATCTAGTGTGGATCACATTAGTGTAAGTCTAACGTGGATGTGCTTCGGGACTATATATTTGACTTCGTATATGTCTATCTTTCGATTTCTTTCTTTTATATATGCTAGCTAATTGTTGTTAGCCTATGATGCCTACCAGTACGTGTTGTTTGTATTGATGCTACCTTGCTGCATTCTTTTCTGAGTGCAGTGTTACAGATTCCACTTCAAGCCCTCGTGGGTGAGTTCCCCAAGCAGTCAGTTGGAGTTTCCAGGGTGAGCCTTGTTCCGATCCACCGCCTGGAGACTCTTTTATTCTACCGTCATTATTTCAAATGATGAGACAAACTTGTAGTAGTAGCTCTTGTAATATTCAGACCAGATTCCTTGGGTAGTTGTTGTATTCCGCATTACTATCTATCTGTGATTTTAGACTTTTATTGCTCTTAATCATTATTTATAATGTTGAATGAATCTTTAAGGGATGGATTCGCCTACGAGGTGGGAAAAGGGTAGGTGCCCGCACGATCAGTGATTTGGATCGTGACACAATCAAACTTCTAGTGTTTAATTGATCAAGTTTGATTAATATATGGTGGTAGCCAATCATGGTGTCCTATATCTCAAACCTGCCATTAGGGGTGTTGATGGATATATCTCTAAAAGGAAACTAAACCAATTAAGTCAGTTTTTCAAATGTCAGATCAACCCAATCAAATTAAGTCAATTTTTCATCCCTTCGATTTTTGTCGGTTTATTCAGTTTTTATCGGGTTTATTATAACATACTAGTCTCTCGGCATGTGCGTTGCACGTGTATGCCGAATCATGTAATTCATGATTTTATAAATGATAACAATATTTTTAAAATAAAATTTTATAGATAAAGTCTGAAATCATTACAACATAAAGAAATCACTTAAAACCATCCTAAATTTAGATGAACTTTCAGTATATCATTTCACTATTAAATAATGTAGGTGCATAATTCCATAACTAACATGTAAATGCAGTGCATCTTTCCCATTTTAGTTCCAAAAAAGGTAGGAGAAAATAGACTTTTTACTCTCTACTAACCTTCTTCTGGTCGCTAAAAATAGAGCATAAACCAATTCCAGTATAAAATACGACATTCATTGCCAGCACTAACTCAGGTAATGTGTAGTGGGCGATCCGAAATTTTTTACCAGCCGGATTTAACATTTTAAAAAGTTAAAGGTAAAAAATTTCGTCAAACGGACTCAAATAAAAAACTGAATGTAAACTAATTTAACAATATGTTAGATCAAAACTAATAGCCTGTTTGGCCAAGCTTATTTTCCTCCCAAAAGTACTTATTTTTTCAATAAGTACTTATTTAAAAAAAATGAGGTGTTTGGCCAAGCTTTTGGGATAAAATAAGTGCTTTCGAGGAGTAGCGAGCAGCTTTTTGAAGCTAAAAAAATAGCTTTTTTGCCCAAAAGCACTTTTTGAAAAGTCTTTTGAGAAAAATACACTTAGAAGCACTTTTTAAAAGCTTGGCCAAACACTAATTGCTGCTCAAAAGTACTTTTTAAATTAATTGGCCAAACACAAACTGCTTTTAGCCAAAAGTACTTTTTTGAAAAGTACTTTTGGAAAAAAGTACTTTTTAAAATAAGTTGTTTTTATAAGCTTGGCCAAACAGGCTATAATACGGTGCTATGTTGTTTTGAAGTAATCCTTTTTTCAAAGAAAAAACTTAAACTTCTAATGCAAAAGGCATTTAAAGGAGAAAAGGAAAAACATATCATACTATAACAAACAATAAAATAAAATAAAAATGATTGCAACAAAACTAATAATTAAAAACCTATAATGTGAAGTATAAAAACAGTATGCTGGTTGTGGAGGACGATAACAGACTATTACTTAATTTAGACAATAACACCATTTTATATGCGCTTTACTTACCATCAAAGTGGTACAAAGAAAATATATTACGGTTTGTGGGAATTAAACATGTGCTGATTGTTGAGTTGAACTCTTGGGTTGTGTCAAGAGGATTCAACATATGATATAAAGATGTAGAACAAAAATTTGACCTTATATAAAAATTGTAATTTTAGGGCGAAGGCGGTTCAAATAAATCCCCTTCGCTTAGCTCCACCAGTGTTCGTGTTTGCAAGGTATAATTAGAAATCAACTCAGAATATCAAATGAGAGAAAGAAACGGAAAGACGGATTGAATATAACTCTCAAGTACTCATAGCACTCTTGTAGTACTTCAAAATATACCATCAATTGAATATAATTATTCTCTAGGAGATTTATGTGCTCCTTTTATTTTCGTTATAAGGTTTTTTTTCAACGTCATATCTGAGTGGATATGTTATGTACTGCAACTTGATGAACAGTATCTTTCTAGTTAATATTTGTATCCATCTTAAACTTTAGATTCTACCATTATATTTTATTTTTTATTTGCAGACAAAATATGTACTACTCAAGATATGATAGGATTAAGAGCGCTATGACTGTGTAATTCAACACGTAACGGGTGAAGCTTCTTCTTGAACAATACAAAAATCTACACAAAATCATGAATGAGATCAGAAAGAAAATCAACCGACTTTTATAAGCATTGTTATATTCCATTTACTCACAGCCAGGCAAAATTTGCTTCAATATTATTTTCTAGTTTTACTACACTTACTCTAACCCATATGAGTAAACATGCAATTACCATTAATCCAAACAATTCGAAATACAGCAAGAGACAATCAGATAAATCTTATTCTGCTTCTCTTCTATTTCATAGATGAATGACTAATAAATAATAGTAGCTCCTTGATCAGTAACTTAATTAGCAAGGCTTTACAAAGTAGAAAACATTCAATTCGATTCATTTCTCTTTTACCCACATGTTATCAGTTGATATAAAACAAAGACACAATTGATCAATTAACCAAAACCATTCACATCCTACAGGAAATTATATATAAAAAGGAACCAAAATTGTGACTATTCTGACTTCCCAAAAGCACAAAATAATACCAATGAAAAATATAAAATTCAAGTGACTTCTATATAAAATCAACGGATGATGACTCATTAATCCAAACCATTCAAATCTCATAGATGACAATAGATAGTTATAAAATCAATTGCTTTTGCCCTATATTTGTGATTATGGAAATTGAGGGTACGGGAGACGGTTTTGGAGAGCTTAATAGAGGATAAATTTCATTTGGAAAATGGAATGTTGTGTCATGGCTGGCTTGATTGTTCGTAAATATATATATATATATATATATATATATATATATATATATATATATATATATATATATATATATATCGGGGGAGACGGTTTTGGAGAGCTTAATGAGGGACCAATTTCATTTGGAAAATGGAATGTTGTGTGGGCTGGCTTGGATTGTTCGTAAATATATATATATATATATATATATATATATATATATATCCGCACGTGCATCGCACGTGTAGTTTAAGTAACTTTTTTTTTTTTTAAATTGAGTTGTAATTTAAAATATTAGTCAGAATACTGTCAATTAAACTTGCTACATCTCACTTCTGAAATTTTGTTGCTCCAATAAATGATGTTGGAAGCAGCGTTGTTTCACCACTATTTCCCTATGTCCTTCAACCATAACTCTATCCTTTGCACCACAACACTATTATGATTGCGCTGTATGAAATTTTTAGGCCTCACTTTTTATATTCCAATGTATAAGAGAAAGGAGGAGAT
>NC_081352.1:9566340-9660413 GCF_029784015.1 Lycium ferocissimum
TTCCCCCGAGGAGGGGGTTGTACCGTCATATTTCCGGATATCCGGCAATTTGAACTCCTTCGTGATCATCCTGGAGCCACCGGAGGAAAAGGCCTCTGAATGTACCTCTTCGAACTGTCCTTCGTAACGAAGTGAGCCCCCCGGATCTCGTCCACCCGAGAGTTATATGTTTGACCCTCTTCTCGTCGAGTTCATCGAAGGCCAATGTCTCGAGCATTCTCAAGCACTTCTATGGACTTCCAACTAGCTTCGGGACCCATTGCTTCCTCGACCATTCGTGCTTCATCCCTTCTGGTTCGGCAACACCTTGCCCTCTCGGAGCCGTTTCATCATTTTTGCTTTGCAAACTAGGCTATTGCGACTTCTTGTCTCGAAATAGTTTCTCTCGTTGCCTCGCAACATTTCAAAGATAAGACGTAAGTTAATCATCATCCGGGGTATTTGGCACTTTCTGGTCTTGTGCCCATGACAAAGTAATTGAATCGAGAGTATTTATGGATCGGTGGTCCTGGCCACAGTATTCTCTTCCGGTTCGATCACACACTCGAAAAATTTTCGTATGCACAGTGAATAGACTAACGAAGAGTACGAAGTATACGGTGTTTCAATAAATAAAGAATGACATTTGATGACCTTAAGTAAGATTTCAAAGACATCTTGATGTTAGACGAAAGTTGCCAAGAGAGAGTAATGTATACCATAAAGTATCGTGAAGGATTCGCGAGTAAAAAGTTAGCGATGGCTTAATGAAGTTTTTGGAGAAGAGTTATAGCCCTGATTGTTAATGAAGTGTTAAACAAGTGTTAAGAAGGTTCCATAAGGATTGGAGATCAAACCTAACGACGGAGATCATTTTGTGGGAAAGGGTTATGACCGACTGATACGGTCCGTATAACATTATACAGTCCGTATAAGGGTCTGTATTGCACCCAGCAGAGATGGTGTCCGCCCAGTGGTGAACCACGACCACTTATACGGGCCGTGCAATGTTCCACGGACCGTATAAGTGTCCGTGGAAGTCTCGACGGGCTGATTTCTAGTTTTTGTATAAATAGATGCCTTGGATTCTTTTGCTTCATTTATCATCTTTTACAAGTATTGAGAGCTCAAAACCTTTCTCTTAGCACATTTCACTCAAGTCCAAAAGAACACAAAGATCAAAAGGCTAGAATTAAGTGTTTATGTGTTAGAAAGCTTCCAAGGGTTAGAAGATTATAAGAAATCCAAGTGAAGGTGAAACTAGGGTTTTTCTCAAGTGAGGTGTTTGTACCCAAAGTTCATTCCTACACCATCTAAGGTAAGCTTTATGACATTTGCATGTTGTTTAAGGTAGTTGAAAGTTGAAACACTTGGATTGCAAAAAGAATATAGAAATGGGTCATGAATGTGGGAATAGTGTCACTTTTGAATAGATGTTTGGATTGAGTTATGATTCTTGATACATTATGATTATAAACATGTTATAAATGATATTGAGAACATGGAAATCGACGTTGTATATGAATGAACGTAATAGTGTGATATGTCTATGGTTATGGATGATTTGAAGTGAATTGGGAAATATGGATAATATAGGTGTGTGAAGATTGTTGCTATGATGTTGCGAATGATATTATTGACGTTTGGGAGTTGATATATGATATGGAGAAAGTTGTATAAACAAAAGAGATGCTGCCCAATTTTCTCAAGCTTTAGTCAAGTATGCCAGGCTATCGATTATCTAATGCTAGTATAAACTCTAATGAAGGTAGAACGTGAGCATTGAAGGAGAACGTTCAAGTGATAGAATAGCTAAACGAAAAGGTATGTAAGGCTAAACCTTTTTTCATAAGGCATGGTTCTTTGGCCAATTATCTATCCTTCTATGAGCCTATGATATTCTCCATTGATCTTATCTCTAAAAGCTACTAAGCTTATGATTCTCGATATGATACGATTATACAAAGTTCCTTATATGACGAGTAACCCTTTAAGGATAGGTGTAATGGACGACGATAGTAATAATGCTAAAGATGCTTATGAGCTTATATGTATATGTGCCTATGTGTGGCTACTATGAAACTCCGAGCTTATATGGCCGGGTAGAATGTATAGATATGTATATGTATATATATATATATATATATATATATATATATATATATATATATATATAATGCGCGCGCGCCTTAACGGCTTTGGGTACGGATAACCCTGAGCCTTGGTAGGGCCAGGTATGTGAAACACCGAACCTTCGTGGTCGGGTATGCTATATAAATGCTATGTATATGACATCAATATGAGTACGAATATGCTAAGTATATGTAAATGCTATGTAAAGACTATGTATATGCAATGTGTATGGTATGAATATGAGTATGAAAGGTAAATAAGTACGGATACGAATACAGATATGGATGTATGTACACAGATACGCAATAGAAATGGAATATCCCTATGAAAGGCGAGTAAGTGCTATGACGATGATACTATTATCTCCCATCATATGTTATTTCATATGTTGTCCATTATGCTTTCATATTGATATTGATCATGCTTTACATACTCAGTATATTCTTCATACTGACGTCCTGTTGTTTGTGGATGCTACGTCATGCCCGCAGGTGGCCAGGGAGACAGACTTGATCCATAGCTTTATTATTCAGGGACTACATAGCGGGGCTCCATTTCATTCGGAGCTGCAGCTTTTGGTATAGATTCTTTATTGTACATATTTATGGGCACGGCGGGGTCTGTCCGCCTATATGATATGACGTATTCTTCTTAGAGGCTCATAGACATGTGTATATGGTTAGATATGTTTGGCCTTGTCGGCCTATATTTTGGGATATTATTTTGTTAGCCTCGCCGGCTTATGTACATTTATACGGGCACAGTTGCTAATAATGATATAAATGTGTTGTTGCCCAATGGGATTGATATGAATGGTGAATGAAAGTATGATTTAGCCATGTGGCTCACTTAGATGAAATGTTAAAGTATGTGTAAGAGGGGCATGGGTGGGTTAGCACCGGGTGCCCGTTGCAGCCCTCCGGTTGGGTCGTGACATTCACGGTGTTCTGCCGGTTGAGGCCCTCCCTCGAATCGACGGTGTTTTGGTCGACGGGTTACGCTGGTAATCCCCGTAGCCCACTGTTCTCGTTTTCGGCCACAATCTCGTTGTTGTTGACGTGACATTGTCACCGCTTGCCATTTGGTTCGTTTTCACAGAGACAAACAAAAGATTGAAAAATCTTAATGGGTGAGCGATAGAAATCGAGATCAAAGACCACTATTATCCTAGCCCCACGGTGGGCGCCAAACTGTTTACCCCGAAATTAGGTAATAAGTTAAATTTGTAAGTGAGGTATAGGATATGTGGACACTTTAATCTATTTTGATTAAAGAGGAATGTATTTGCGGATTTGTTTACAGTGACTTATGAATATATAAACTGATAACTTGGATGAATATATTAATATTATGGATTTAAGCTAAATATATACGTATATTGCGGTACTATATCGTATTGGTTGAATCAAGTCAAAGAACACTACAATCCGGACCAAAATTAGAGAGAGAGAGAGAGAGAGAGAGCTTCAATATAAATTCTATTACAATCTTTTAGATCTGAAAATCTAACCCCTAAAAGTAAGGAAGTGCCCCCTATTTATAGTTTTGTCCTATGGGCCTCTCTTTCAACATAAAGCCCTTTTAAAATAAAGAAAGCCCTAAAAAGGATAAGGTTGGGTCGTACGGCCTGACACCCGTACGATTGGCAGCATTATGTAGCAGAACGGTCTTGACACGTGTCAATTGAATAACTGATCAACCGGACTAACAGCCACGATCAACCCGGCCATGGGGAAACCGGACTAACAGCCACGATCAACTCGGTCATGGAGAAACCGGACTAACGGCCACGATCAACTCGGTCATGGAGAAACCGGACTAACGGCCACGATCAACTCGGCCATAGAGAAAGCGGACTGGCTGTGATGAGGAGTTTGCCCCGGATAAACCGGACTTTACGGTTTTCCTCCGACTCCTTCTGAGCAACCACTTTTGATGCAACACCCCTGGTTTGAGCGTTCGTACTTGTTTCTTGATTCCCTTGATCCCCGGTCTCACCGGTCTAGCATTAATCCAAATTTTACCGTATACAGAGTTATTGCATTATAATTTGGACATTATCGAGAAATTATAAACTGTTGCTTGAGGAATAGAAATATGCATTTGAGTTTCGTACTATAACTAATTTAGCAGATCATGTTTATATTGATGTACTCGATAGAAACTTTGTTTTTAGCCGATGCAAGTGGTTTTGAAATTTTTGTGTATTACAAGCCAAAAATGACATTTAAATTAATAATTAACTGAGATCGTGTTATACATGAATGGGAATTAAGTTCAAGCAACAAAAAAGATAAAGATGGAAAATATACCTGTTTGAAAAGGCAAAGAAACAGTTACGTTCAGTGCCACCTTCTTAAGTGGAACTGAACCAAATATTAACACTCCAAAAGGTAGCAAAAAATGGGCAGTCAAAGAACAAAATAAGAAGTAGCAAACATTGATAATCAAAGAATAAAATGAATGAAGTGATTCGAATGATAAAACTTTTCCGTGTTGGAGATACAAAACCATAGTTTGTACTTGCAGTTTAAGTTACGCAACTTTTCTCAAGGAGCACATCCATCAGAAGCACAATTTTTCTGAAAGAGTATATCTGTTCGTATCCAAGCGGGTGTGTAGGGCTCTGGTGGTAGTTTTTTTTTAAAAAAAAAAAATAAATAAATATGCTAATTAGGTATTTAAAAGGATATTTCGGTAATTCAACTTTAAGTTTAGGAGTTCATGCTTTTAATATAATATAGATATATTCTTATTTTCTCAATCAAAGAGTAATTGATATGGTACTGTTAACAACAACAACATACTGTAATCCCACAAGTGGGGTTTGAGGATATGGTACTGTTATGTTAGAATATAACTTGATTTTATATATATATATATATATATATATATATATATATATATACACATACACTAGTGACATTTGACCCTTGTTAAGACTAGGCCCAAAAATTAAATTTGTAGTTACTCCGCCCGTCTCAAATTATCTGTCGCTTTTTCTTTTCGACGTCCCTTAAGAAATATTAATTAGGAGGGATATTTAACCTACTTTACCTTCATTTATATCTAAGTTATAATCTCTCTCCATTAAATGTTTGCTATGTCATCTCCATTAATCACAAAATTCTACTAAGGGTAAAATATAGAAAAAATAATTAATTATGCCTTGGACTTCTAAAGCGACAAATGACTTGAGACAACTATTTTTGGTAACTGTAGACATCAAAATTCTCCCGGATTTAAAATAGGACTCTACAAGATGCTATCTTCAAACTCTAATATCTGTTAGGGTTTCCTGCAGGCTATTCTACCCTAAAACCTATATCACGGCTATATAAATGGGCACATATTCCCTTAAAAAGGCATCTCGAAAATCCCATAAATCTCTGGGATATTTATACAGAGATCAAGACATTAACCTTTATCAAACTATCTGACATTCTTGGAGATCAAATACATCACAACGAGGTCATCCTACGTTCGACAAATACCACTAACGGTCCTTGAATTACAGAGAAAATTCAGGAGAGACGAATCAAGAGAATAATGTCACGACCCAATTTGATAAGCCGTGAAGGCACAAACTCCCACCAAGTTGGTAAGTCATCCACTGCCCGTTACGATAATTTACAAGGGAATTAAATGCGGAAAAAAATCATACAAGTCATTTTAAGGTCTTAATAAGTTGATAGCCATAGAAAGCATAATAAACTGCTACAACCCTCAAATCTGGTATCACTAGTACAAGAACGGACTAAGATAAAGTACAAGTCTGGAATCCCGAAATACATAAACTGTCTAGAATCAAAAGACAGAAAGTAGGGATAGCTGAAGAAGATCTGGTGCCATGAATCACACTAATAGCTCACTCTGAATCATCCGGATGATCTCCTCAATGGCCGGCAGCGTCTCGAGATCCACTCGTGCTAGGAATAGAATTTGCACATAAAAAAGGTGTAGCAGGTGTAGCGTGAGTACAAAAATAACATGTACTCAGCAGCATCGTCGACCGACCCTAACGAAAATAGAGACGAGGGTTGGTCTACGAATACGACTTCCACACTTAACCACTATTAGTCCACAGTAATAATAATCATGATCCATGCAAAATCTTCTGTTACAAGTCTAGATGAAGCATCTAAATCCCCGAGTCCATCAAGTATCCAAACGACGTATAAATCCGTCCAAACAGCAAATAAGTAACCCATACAACAAGGAAACCAATAGAATGTATTGATATGCAAGTAAATGCAATGCAAGGCCTTTTTCATCTCCCGGTACACACAAGTTTAAATTCTATGAATCGTAACCCATGGGGGACTCGCAAGGACCATCTACCAACCCGAAATTTCCCATCAGGTTCCTAGCCATTTTAGGCTTCAAATCACAATACTCAGCCTCGTAAGCTTCAAATCGCAATAGTCAGCGCTTGGGCTCACATTACCTGTCAACTAGTCAGTCTGGCTCATATCATCAGCATCACTTCATCCAAAATCATTTCGCCTCGGACCTTTCACAAGTATCCTCAAATGCACATGATGTCACAACCCAAATTCCAAAGCCGTGAAGTCCCACAACCGATTAAGCCAATTTTAACAAGTATATTATGCGGAAAGAAATAAATAACGCCATTTAAGAGTCATAAACTAAATCTCATAATCATAAATATGCAGAATATGTACAACTACCCAAAACCTGGTGTAACCAGTACAAGAACCACTAAGAAACTGATACAAGTCTGAGATAATAGCTAATACATTGTCTGAAACTAGGAGACAGGAATAAGTAAATGAAGAATAAGAATTTGGTGCCACATATCAGCTAGCAGCTCAACCCCAATCCTACAAGACAGGCTCCTCAACGATCGACGAAGCCTCTAGCCATATAAGTGCTAGGGACAGAATCTGCACACAAAAAGGTGCAGCAAGTGTAGCGTGAGTACGGGAAACAACGCGTACTCAGCAGCATCATCGACCGACCCTAACGAAAATGGAGACGAGGTTTGGCCCACGATTTCTACTTCCACACTTAATTGCTTTTAGTCTACAATAATTATAATCACAATAATCTCAACAATATCAGGTTATGAGCCTAGGTGAAAGCTTCTAATCCATAAGTCTGTCAAGTTTCCAAATAGGCATTTAAGGTAAATCAGGCAACAACTCAAGCAAATCACAACCAAAGTAATCAATGAAGTTATATGATAGGCAATGATATGAAATTCAATGCGAGGCTTGTCCATCACTGGTACACACACGTTCGAACATTAACAAATCGTGACACATAGGGGACTCACGAGGTCTATATACCAACCCGAAATTCTTAGATCACCGAGATCACATCGGGTCTCAACCATTTTAGGCTTCCAATCACAATACATAGCCCCGTAGGCTCCGAATCACAATACTGAGCCCTTAGGTTCACATTACCTGCCATTAGCCAATATGGCTCAAAATACCATCATCACTCCATATGGAATCATTTCCCCTCGAACCTTTCACAAGTATTCTCAAATGCACATGAGACACTGTAATAAGCATGAATATGACAGGCAACACAATCAGTAATCAAGCTAAGCGACAAAGACTCCATTTTTAGCACTTATCCACTTTTAAACGAGTATTTAGGAGTGATGAGAACATACAATCACAGATAAGACAAGTAATAAGCATAGAAGCAATAAATAAGGATCCTCATATCCCAATCACAGATAGAAATCAATCTATGCTATTAGCTAATGCCCAAAGCATGGCATTCAGACTGGACTATACAATAGAAATTACACAAATACCCATACCATGGCACGGAACCGGATACAAGTGATCATCACCTCCCAAGTATTGGGACCCCCTTAATTTACCCCATTATTCGTGCGTATTAGTCCAATTTAACCAACCATGGAGCTTAAGTTAAGGTTTATAGTTTAAACATGCCTAATTTAAAGTCTGAAGCTCAAGCAATAACCATCTGGTTCGTGTGCATGACTTGAAAGCAGAGGCTCCAATGTAAGTTTATTTCATACCTCAAAGCAAGGAAGATGGTTAGAAAGAGTTATATTTATCATCTGGTTCGTGTGCATGACTTGAAAGCAGAGGCTCCAACCCTTCAGTCAGTTCCGGTAGTTAATGAATTTCCAGATGTATTCCCGGAAGGAACTTCAGTCTCCTCCCGAGCGGGAGACAGAGTTCACTATAGATGTATTGCACCTTGCACCCCCATATTTATTCCTCCTTCTGAAGAATGGCACTGCGGAACTGAAGGAATTAAAGGAGTTAAGTTGAGAGACTTGTTAGAGAAGGGCTTCATTAGCCCCGCACATCACCTTGGGGGGCACGCAGTGCTTGTTCGTGAGAAAGAAGGATAGGTCGGTCGGATGTGTGATTATAGGCGTACTGAATAAAGTAACAATAAAGAATAGATATCCCCTCCCCAGGATTGATGATTTATTTGACCAGTTGCAGGGTGCCAAGTGTTTCTCGAAGATAGACTTGCGGTCAGGTTATCATCAGGTGCGGGTAAGAGAGGGCGGATATTTCGAGAGCGCATTCGGGGACCGATACGGGCACTATGATTTTAGGGTGATGTCTTTTGGGCACCAATGCTCCGGTAGTGTTTATGGATCTAATGAACCGAGTATTCAAGCCGTTCTAGATATGTTCGTGATTGTATTTATTGATGATATTGGTCTATTCACGATCGAGAGGAGGAGCATGCGGATCATCGAGGACGGCATTGGGTGCTCCGGCCACCAGAAATTATATGTTAAGTTCTCTAAATGTGAATTCTGGTTGACTTCAGTAGCATTCTTGGGGCATATTATTGGAGCTGATGGCATTCGGGTAGACACACAGAAGATTGAGGCCGTAAAGAATTGGCCTAGGCCTACGACACCTGCCAGGTACGTAGTTTTCTGGGGCTAGCAGGATATTACAGGAGATTTGTGGAGAAGTTTGCTTCGATTTCAGCGCCTTTAACAAGGCTAACTCAGAAGGCAGCTAAGTTCCAGTGGACTGATGCTTGTGAACGAAGCTTCCAGTTACTGAAAGATAAGTTGACTACAGCTCCAGTTCTAACTCTTCCTGAGGGACCAGATGGTTATGTCATTTATTGTGATGCTTAGGTGTTGGGCTAGGTTGTGTATTGATGCGCATGGCGATTGCCTATGCCTCCGGCGTACTCAAAAACATGAAAGAAATTATCCTACTCATGATCTGGAATTAGCAGTGGTGATTCATGCTTTGAAGATATGGAGGCATTATCTATATGGCGTGCATGTTGATATTTATACGGATCACAAAAGTCTCCAATTTATCTTTAAGCAGAAGGAGTTGAATTTACGGCAGAGAAGATGGTTAGAATTCTTTGAAGGATTATGATGTTGATATTCTATACCATCCAGGGAAAGCAAATGTTGTGGCAGATGCACTTAGCCATAAGTCGATGGGCAGCTTGATGGACGTGCAACTAGAAAGGAAGGAAATAGTCCGTGAGATTTATCAGCTAGCTAGTCTTGGAGTCCGTACGGATTCGATTCCGGAGAAAGTGGGGTTTACGTTCGAGAAGTTCTTTGAATCCTCTATTGTGGAAGAGGTAAAAGCGACGTCGGCACAAGGACACGTTTCGGCACAAAAGATAGGGATACATCCCTTAAGAAGGAGGAGACCCCATTCGAGATTACACTCTGACGGAGTGCTACGATATAGGGGCAGATTATGTGTACCTGAGGTTGCAGGGCTACGACGGAGGTTATGGGAGAGGCACATTATGCCGTTATTCCGTTTCATCCGGGGTCAACAAAAATGTATCATGACCTCGGATGTTTGTCTTGGTGGGATGGCATGAAGAGGGACATAGCGAGTTTGTTGCTCGACTCAAATTGCCAACTTGAAGTTAAGATCGAGCATCGAAGCTTTGGTGGATTATTACAGGAGATGGAGATCCCGACTTGGAAGTGGGAAGCAATTAATATGGACTTCATTACAGGTTTACCCCGCACTCCACGGAAGTATGATTCCATATGGGTTATTGTAGATAGGCTGACAAAATCAGCCCATTTTCTTCCAGTCAGGACTACTTATTCAGCTGAGGATTATGCGAGACTATATATTAAGGAGATAGTAAGACTTCACGGAGTTCCCACATCTATTATATCGAACGAGAGGTGCTTTTACGGCCCCAACTTCTCGGAGATCATTCCAGAAGGATTGGGGACACGGGTGAGTCTTAGCACAGACATTCCACCCTCGGAGGACGGACGTGCCGAGCGTACTATTCAGACGCTAGGAGATATGTTGCGGGCCTATATTATTGACTTCAGGGGTAGCTGGGACGATCATCTGCCACTTATTGAGTTTGCCTATAATAATAGCTACCATTCTAGCATCCAGATGGCACCGTACGAGGCTTTGTACGGCAGAAAGTGCAGGTCACCTATTGGCTGGTTTGAGGTTGGGGAGACTAAGTTAATTGGCCCAGATATGATTCAGCAAGCCATTGATAAGGTGAAGCTTATTCGGGAAAGGTTATTAGCAGCTCAGAGTCGACAGAAGTCATATGCAGATAATCGACGTCGGCACTTAGAATTCCAGGTTGGTGATTGGGTATTCCTGAAAGTGTCACCCATGAAGGGTGTAATGAGATTCGGCAAGAAAGGGAAGCTCAGCCCGAGGTATATTGGGCCTTATCAGATTGTTCGTAAGGTAGGCAAGGTTGCCTATGAATTAGACCTACCATCTGATTTGGAAGCGATTACACCCGTTGTTTCATGTGTGTCTATGCTTCGCAAATGTATTGCGTGACCCTTCTAGGGTATTCCCCGTGGATGATGTCCAGGTAACGGAGGAGTTATCGTACGAGGAGAACCCTATAGCTATACTGGATCGTCAGGTGAGAAAGTTGCGTACTAAAGACGTGGCTTCCGTTAAAGTATTGTGGCGGAATAATAACAGGGAAGAGATGACTTGGGAAGCTGAAGAGGAGATGAAGAATAAGTATCCTCACTTGTTCCCTATGCCTACAGGTAATCTAAACTCCTCGTTGATTATATTGATTGGTAAATAAAACTATATGTTATAGCAATAAGAAAGCGCGAAGTCCTTGCATAAGACCTTGTGAGACTAGTTTAACATTCGAGGACGAATGTTCAAAGAGGGAAGGATGTTATATCCCGTATTTTTGTACATTGGGATATTTTAAGCTAATCGCGATAGGTTTAAGACAGAGACTATTTTGGAATACGAGGTAGAGACTTTTAATCTCCGATTTTTATTAATGCACAAATTGCTTATAAATTTTAATTGGTATGAAAATATTAATGGAGATTAGGGATTAATTAACCATGATTAGATTATTAAGTGGGGATTAAGATTAAAAAATTCACTAATTGGGCAGTAGTGGGCCGTGTGGACCCCACCCATGGCATGGCCAAATTTGATTGGCTCAAGCCGGCATAGTGGGAAACGTGTCCAACTAGTAGAGCATATTTAAACCGAGTTGATGACTAAGAGTTCGTTTTAAATCATGCTTGACAATATAAGAAAACATAGAGATAGAGAGAGGAGCTCGGCCGTGGTGACCATGGCGAGGCTCCAAACCTTGTGATCAAACTTTATTTTTTTTCAAGATATTCAGTTTCTGGGGAGGTGTCATCACACGTGAAGTGAATCCTGAGGTAGCAAGAGTGTCATGCAGTTGAAGTTATAAATTCAGTAAATTAAGGAGCAATTTGTTAAGGTAGAGTTGATCATTTTCTATATGTTTTGTGGTGAGTTTATGTGTTGTAATGTAAAATGTTGATGGTGAAGTGCATGTTGATGCTGGAATGTTGTTGAGGTTTAGGGCTATTTTTATGTGAAAATGGTGAACTGGATTTTTTATTTAGTATTTTGTTGTTGCTGTCATGGATCATGTGATGAGAATGAAGGAATTATAAGATTAAATTTGTAGTTGAATTGGTTTTCAGGGCTGTTGCAGGATTACGATATTGTGCAATTACGCAGCTGTCGCGTTGATGTTATATTTCATAAATTCAGAAGGGAAAGATTGTATAGGCCACGTAAGAATACATGTGATTGCGCGTCAGAGGTGACCGGAAGATTGTTATCAAGCATGCCAGTTATTAGGGCCACGGATATACAGCCAGGTTAAATTGAGCTTGAAGATTATGCGACTCCAGTTATACATGATGTTATTGTAGCTATTTCGGGCTGTTGAAAGATCGCTTCGATGAAAATGTTGCGATTATGGGTGTCATTATGATAATTCTGATGTAGTAAAATGTGATTGTTATTTTAATGTGAATGTGGATGTTTGGGATGTTGTGCGGTTGCCGGAGGCTCCGAGTCTTGGCTTGAATAGTCTCGATTATGAGCTTGGATGCGTGGTTATTGATGTTGGCTTGGCTGTTGCAGCTGGTTTGAATATAAGGGAACGCCGTCTAATTATCTGTTACTAATGTTAGAATGCGCCTCAATCTCATAGGCCCTTGACGTCTTAGTAATAGTATACATTGACAGCATATATTGCAGCTGTGTTGTGAATAAAGCGCTAGCAGTATGTAGTTATCCTCTTTCATTGGCATGTCCTAGACGTTAGTATTGCACGATAGCTTTTGGGGTAATTTATTCATTGTTCCTTACTTTATGATTCTTATCTACTCTTTGATGCTAGAATTTTAGAGAAGATATCAGCTCGAGTCTTCGCGATTGATTTGTAAATGATAGCAAAGTTCCTATCTTCTTAAAAGGCTCGATCTTCAATGTCCTTAATCTCTGCGTTGCCTTGTATTAATTTGATATATACAGGACTTCCTCGGTTTTATTTAATTATAGTCTATATCGACATTTGTGAGAGAACTTACCATGACTATCGCCTTATTACTGAGTGTTAGTTATCTGTTTATTAGGTCAAAAGTCTTTCAGATGATTTAGTTGCATATGGTTACCAATTTCACTGTAGCTTGTGCATATCAAGTTGTTACATCTCCCGCCGGCATATTATCACGCTATATCTTAATACGCTATCTCATCGGAAGTCCCCGTTTCAGAGGGCCAAAATTTTCATATATATATGATATATAATGATACATGATAGCGATGAGATTAAGGGCACCGTATTCCATGATGGCCGTGCACGCATACGTGTACACTTTATTCAATGAAGTCCCATACGTGTCGGGGTATATGATAACATATGCATGATCATCATAGGTACAGTGGCGTGACTCTGGCCATAAACTGAACCTTACTTCGCTTATGATCTTCTTATTGTACTCATGCTTTATATACTCAAGACATATCTCGTACCCACCCGAAGAAAGGGGGGCCGTACGAGATACAAATTTTGTAGCATAAGGTGCTAATAACACAACAAGAAAGATCATAACCTAAGTAAAGATTCCAGAGGACAAGTATAACAGCCAAGAAGTCACCTTGCACCGTGCCTTATGAATGAAATCATGCATACTATTATCATATACCACCTGCCCATTATGTGACTGGTGAATAAAGTCGTGTACACGTATACCGTACCCGGCCTATCATGGGACTCGGGTGCCACAATCATATCATTGTATCATCATGTCATCATATCACGTATCATCATGTCATCATAGCGTACTCCGGCCCCCTTTCAGTGAGGGACCTGAAGGATAATGTAGTAAAATGTGCAGGATACACACTGCCCTGGGATCTTTAAGTGAAAGTTAAAATAAAGATGTGCACTATACATAGTGAGTAACTATATGCAACTAATCATCTCGAGACCCAATAGATAAGTAGCAGACTAACTAACACCCTAGTAATAAGACGATAGTCATGTTAAGTTCTTTCTAAATGTCATTATGAACTATATTAAGTAAAGTCTCGTGGATCATAGACATGTATCAAATTAATACGAGACAGCTTATGAAAGTTAAGGACATTAGTCATTATAGAGCCTTTTAAGAATAGGAACTTTTATGTATCATTTACCATCCAATCATATAGAAGACTCGAGGGCAGTAGCTCGACTACTCTAAGAGTTTTAACATCAAGAAGTGAATAAGAATCATAAATCATGCTCGGAACTTGTGGAATAATTACCCCAAAGCTCATATCGTACAATACTTACGTCTAGGACATGCCAAAGGAAAGAAGGGATAGCTTTACATACCTTTAGCGCTTATTCGCAACACAACACGTATATGCTGCCCAATAGTGTCTCAACCTATATTAAGACGTCAAGAACTATGGTTAAACTACGGGAAGATTCAAAACGCATTCTAATTTTAGTAACTCCTTTCTAGATAATTAGACGACGTTCCCCTTATATTCAAACCAACTACACAACAACCAAGCCAACATCAATAACCACACGTCCAAGTACTAATCCGAGACTATTCAAGACAAGACTCTCCAGACAGCCCGCACAACATCCCAAACAGCCCACATTCACAACATTCGATAACAATCCACAAGAATACCATTCAAATTATCCTTAATGACCCATAGTCTTAACATTTTCATCGAAACGATCTTCTAACAGCCCAACCAATACAATAACATCATGTATAACTTTTATCACACTTAATCTTCCAAGCTCAACAAGAACAACAACGATACATCAAACAGTTCCCTAACTAATGTACCATAACGATGCTTGAAAATCTTGTGAATACCTACGAACACACCAAGTAAACCACATACGATTCTTACACATTATTTTATACAATCTTTCCATCTAATTTAGTGAAATATAACAGCAACCACACGACAACTACATCACTTATTCATAGGCATGAAAATTACACTAATATCACAATAATCCTTACAACAGCCCACAAAACCAATTCAACTTCAACTTTAACCATATAATTCCTTCATTCTCATCACATAATCCATGACAACAACAACCAAAATACTAAATAAAATCAGCCACCATTTTCACATAAAACAAATTTTCTGGCTCCAACAACATTCCAACATCAACATACATAATTTCATACATCCAATTCACATTTACACATTCACAACACGTCCAAACTCACCCTAAAACATATAGAAAATGATCAACTCTTACCTTAACAAATTGGCTCCTTAATTTGCTGAATTTAATAACTTCAACTACTTGACACTCTTGCTGCCCTCAAGGTTCACTTCACGTTGTTGTTGACCTCCCAAGGGCTGAATATCTTGAAAAAAAAATAAAGTTTGATCACAAGGTTTGGAGCTGTCCATGGTCAGCCATGGCCGAGAGCTCCTCTCTCTCTATCTCTATGTTTTCTATATTGTTGAAGATGATGAAATGAATCCTTAGTCATCAACTTGGTTTAAATATGTTGCCTACTAGTTGGACACGTGTCCCACTCATGGCTTGAGCCAATCAAATTTGGCCATGCCATGGGTGGGGTCCACTGTACCATCGCCTAATTAGTGAATTTTTTTAATCTTAATCCCCACTTAATAATCTAATCATTAGTTAATTAATCCCTAATCTCCATTAATATTTTCATACCAATTAAAATTTATAAGCAATTTGTGCATTAATAAAAATCGGAGATTAAAAGTCTCTACCTCGTATTCCAAAATAGTCTTGTCCTTAAACCTATCGCGATTAGCTTAAAATATCCCAATGTACAAAAATACGGGATATAACACATACTGTTTCGTGAAGTTGAATTACTAAAGTTATGCGGATCTTGATACTTATGCGCTTGGGGCGGACTTGGCATAAATATGCCGGGTGTATAACTTTAGGTAATTTTTCGAAGTTTGCGTGCCGGGTCCGCATAAAAGTTTATCCGTTAAAAGTAGCCCCCATCGCAAGATAAACTTGTTAAGGAATTAAAGTTACGCCGACGGCATACCTATGACTTATGGGCACTTGGCGTAAGTATGCCGGGACATAACTTTGGTAATTCCTTCACAAGTTTATGCCGTCCCAGATAAAAGTTTGCCCATTAAAAGTTTGCTTCTCTAATATAAACTTGTTAAGGAATTACCAAAGTTATGCCGACCATCGCAGATACAAGTTCCGCCTACAAGGTGCATGAGTATGCGGGGTCCGGCTATAAATTTGATAATTCCTTAACAAGTATATGTTGGGTCCGCATACACCGACCCAAACCTTCCTTGCAATTTTTTTTTTTTTTAATTTATGCGGAGCGGGGGTTCGAACTAACCTCGTGGCTTCTAGCGTTGAACGCTCAAAGTTTCAACGCGAAGGGCAAAAATTAAAGACCAGCAATATGAGGGCATAATTTAAGGGACTACAAATATGAGGGGCAAAATTTAAAGACCATCCCAAAAGAAGGGCAATCCGCACAAAAAAATTGTTGTGCTCATTCCCTTACGGGCCTTCTATATAATAGAAAAATATGATGGCAATTGAAGTAATATTTGAACTAAACCAAGGCCAACATGAAAGAGGAACAAAACAAAATCTGAAGTTGGATAATAACACGTGTCACTTCTTAAAGAACACCAACTCTTTTAGAATGATAACAAAAATGAATTCTTACTACATGAATAAAGACATGTAGAAGAATTTACTCTTGATGCTCCTTGAGAAACAACGTATGGAAAAGGCAGAGTTCCTCGCTGTTTTTTTTTTTTGGTTTTGTAAGCTGATTAGAAAACCTACTTTACTATAGATTGGGGGCTGTCCCAATCTTATGGAGGCTTTCCTCTGTTTGTGTAAAGTTACTGTTTTAATAAAAGACATCCACTTTCAATAAAGTTGGATGATTGATTAAAAGAAAAAAAGACTTCTAACTCTACCAAATTAACAAAAATGACCTTGTGAGGACTACAAAGAATATACCATTTGTATTGGTGAAATATGGTAAAGAGAGTTTTCTTCCTCGGGATAAGCAAACTGACTCATGGATCACCCTCGACAAGTCGGGTCACCACGAAAATAGACTTTCCATAGGAGGATATCCGGGTGAGGTCGCGATCACGCATTACACGTTACCATTCAAGAAAGCTGCCCCAAACGTGATTCAAAGCTTTCGCGCAGCAGATGTCGTTGATAACGTTAAAGCTTTGAGATTTAAGGGTTCACGTTCTATCCCTATCAAAAGTCCACCATATCCACACCAGTAACGACTTTAGCGTGCATAGTACTAGGAAAGTTAGTGAGGTCAATCCTATATTAATCTCATTATCCACTGATTGTACCCTATCTAATTTTTAGCCAAAATACAATATCACTCTCTATTGTGCTCTACAAAAAGGCTATTGTTCCAACTCTATTCATCAAGCAATTTTCATTATTGTTCCAAGAGTTGAATAGGAATCCTTTTATTATTTTGTTCTTCGATTATTTTCAATTCTTTAATTTGTTGTTTCAATTGTTATTTACAGCTTCAATCACTAAGTCAAAGGTTTTATAATATTTGAATTAATTGTGTTGTTAAAGACCTCTTTCAAACAAATTCAACTTGTTTTCCTAATAAACCAATTTTAGGCTAAACAAGCGCATAATGAGATAACTACAATATATAATCTAGCGCACCAAAAGCTTATTAGGTGCAAATATCACCAGTGCAATTCTGATCTCGACACAGATCAATCTTATGCTTCAACAGCTTGCAGTGTTCATATAACACAGAACATCAGCACAAACACAAGTCATATCTACGCAAGAGGCAAGATACCGAGACTATGCTAAGAATCTCGAGTATAGCAGTTTTAGGTTGATTCACTAAGCATTTAATACTGTGAGCTGTGGCTGGCTAGTAAAGGTCATTGCAAAATTTTCCGTTATTTACATGAATGAATGATGATAACAAGGAAAACAAAAAGACATTTTCAAGAACGATATCCAGAACTCTCCAGCTACTACTGATTCCTCAATAGATGTTGCAAGTATCTTTGAGGAGACAATCTCAAACCACCACTGAAAAGGGAAAAACTAGGTGGCAGAAAGCACTACTTTGCATTAGTGTTCCCATACTTGTGAAAGGGCCATAAGTTTGCAAGCCGCTCTAGAACCGCTGCACTTTTTGAAAAGTAGCCCGAGAATCCTTGAGGGATTGATGGTGGGGGGAAATCTTCAGCCGGCATAGCGAATGGATGAATCATCTTTTCCATATTATCCCATGTAAGGTATGATCCCAGTTCTTGAAGCCTTTCAGGACCCATAACTGGCAGTGTGTGCTCCTGATGCCATGAAGTGGCTTCCTTATCATTTTTCTGCAAGTTAGCATGGAAAGAAAGTAAATCAATCGACTGGAATTCCTGCATTTTCTGAGTTTTGTGCAAAATAATGAATGTGGCAATGATCCATTCGTGTGCTTCTACTACCAGCACTATTCAGAAATTAGACCTTTAACGAACACAGGTTAATTTCACGTGCAGTCGCTAAACTTGCCCACAATAACAACAAAGTCACAAAACTTATTTTTGACACATAATGTAACAGAAGTTTATCCACTATGACAGCACAAAACTATTTTCTTCACATTAAAACTCAAGTGTTTACCCACTATAACAGTTAAGTCACAATACTTTACCTACTATATCCGTAAACTTGCCTTGATGTGTAGGTTTTGTCGTTATTGTGGGTAAATTAAGTGACTTTACAATTATAGTGGCTAACGTTCAGTTACTTTAGTGTGACATAATGTGACTTTACACTCTTATAGTTGATATATTATGTGACCGTAGGCAAAAGTAACTCTAGGGATTTAAAGAGGGTGGACACAACCGTCAGAGAATTATGTTGAGATATCTTGTTAGTTACACTTCTTGAAAGGGATGCGAAATACCTCTAATGATGATAGATCTGCTCCACGGCTGAAAGATATCTCTATGCGGAACCTTTTTGGGTCTTCCAAAGCCAGCTGCATCGAGTAAAGATAGTAAATGAATCCGGTAGACATTTCCCACAGGAGTTTCTCATTGCCAACATAAGAAAAAACAAATCTTGATTACTACTTTGTGCATTTACTTCAAGAAGCCAATAAAGTATTTCCACCTAAACAAGTTTCCTTTTGAACAAAGAGTTTGAATGGGAACATTGGAAGATGTAAAATCTGCTGGAATATACTTATAATCTATTCTAAGTTCTCAAAATAATTCATCTTTGCTCTTGGCTGTATTATATTTTTCCATTGATCCATATACTAAGTCCATAACAATCAAGAACCATACCTGACTTTATACCAACGGAGGAAGCAGGAGGGTCTTATTAAGAAGGTTTTAAAAGTTTTTTGGTAATGGTTCACTGATATGCCGGAAAAGGTTTGGAAAGAACACCTTTATCTTATCGTATATAAATGAAAAAGTTAAACATTATCCTCAGTTCTTATACACCTCACATTCAAAATAACACTTCTTATTTGTGAAACAGAAAGAACAGGAAGAAGAGGCAACCATGCACCATCACCACCTTCTCCAAACACCAAGTAAAGCAGATTTTAAACTTCCAAATTAAATCTAAGTACAAAAGATAGTGATACGCTTCAGTAACTAGTCATACTGTTTCTTTTTTGTTTTTATTTGTGCTTCAGCTAAGGATCACTAAGATGTACCAACCTCTGTGTTCTCAAACATCCTCAATACAATATGACTCATGTAGTCAAGCTCCTTGGTTCTGAACAAGCGATCTAAAGCATTGTCACACACAAGGCCGTCCTCTCCATGAAGAGACTCATCCAGGTTGCAGTAACGAAGAACATTCATCAAGGAATGTATATGTGACTCCTGACAGTCAAACAATTGTAAAACTAGAAAGTAAGACAAGGGAAGATGAGATACGAATTAAAATTAATGGTAATGCTAAAACAGACAAGACAAGACAAAACAAGACAAGCAAAAACCAAATATGCAATAGCACTATAAGAATTAAACAATAATTTTAATCAAAGAAAACTAGCAGAACCTATAATTTAAGGAAGGAAGTACAAAGCTATGGGAGTTTGTAATATAACATAAAGCCAGTTGAAGAAAAAGCAGAAAAAGTTTTGAAGGCACTGTAGTTGGCAGTACCGATACTCAGGTGAAGAGTGAAGACCATTCATGTTTGATCACATAGAAGTTGACATGAGCTTTTCTCCCTGCTAGTTCAGCAGCAAGTGTTTTTATCAGACTTTACAGTCAGAATCAGGTCAAAACCATTTATCTTTGATCTCAAAGTAGTTTATCTGAACTTAGCTCCCCACTATTTTTGTAGAATATCAGTGTATCACCACCATTATTCATGTTTATAGACTGACATACTTCTATTTGTTATACTTTTCTGCTTTTATGTTTTGCCAATTATAGCTAGAAAAATAAGGATGTAGGGTTAGGGGTTAGGAGAAAGAATGGAAGAAAAGCACCGGCAGCAGCTGGCTGCACAATACAGTAGAAATAATTACAAATCTCAATCGCAGGTTTTCACTCACTGATGTAAAGTAAAGGCGTGTCCGCACATGTCTTTCTGGTGTCCTCACATTTGCATACCTGACAAAAGAAAATCAGAAAACATCACGAATAATGTAGAAGTTTAGCAGATTTTCCTTGATTTATGGAGGCATGTATAAATAACCACAAGATGAATACAGATTCAGCAAACTGCTTTATTTATTAATGAAAAAGACCATATACTTTGGATCTAGCCGGTACTTGGTCTCTTTGTCCTCATCATCAACCTGGTCCGTTGATTTTTCACTGGTGAAGCTACCTTTTTTCTTAAGGTCTTGATCGCTCCTATTGTTAGGCTTGGGATGATACTCTGTATCTTCATTCCCCGTCTTATTCGCTGCTGAATCGTGGTCTTGACTAAACTTCAAGTCAGCAACACTTAGAGCTTCTTCCCGAGTATTCCGTAGATCAATCAAAAGTTTACCCAACAACCGGCGAGCAATCTGAAATGTCATAATCTTAGATGATGTATTCAAGTCTCTATGAAGCTTTCATCTACAATAAAGCAAAGATCCTCCTGATATATGATTTAAATGTAATTGAAAGGAACTCCTAAACCATGAAGAGCCAAGACCATATTTAGTGATCCATTGAGAAAACAACCTGCAACACTGTTTCTTTCCTTAAGCACATTTCGGCAGTAGCAGTGGAGAAATATGAGAGAAGATGAATTGATATTCAAATGAATACAAGAGACACCTATTTATAGAGGTCAAACACAAATGATATCTCACCATGGTATTATCTAACTTAACTAACTTAACTCGTCTAATTATCTAACTCTATTACCCTTAGCACACCAACACTTCACTTATAGATGCCCCCTCAAACCCAAAGTGGGAGACAAACTTGAGCTTGCTTATTTTAAGAGCAACAAAAATTGTTGCCTGAATTTTTTGATAATTTGGAATCTCATGGAAAACCTTGGTTGTCCGAATCTCGCCGGGAAGTGATGTCGATGGAACAATGACTGGAAAGTAATGCAGCTCTATCGGAACATCCACAAGGAAGAGACGTGCTGTTGACAGAACCCATATAAAAGTCAAGTAAACGGAATGCAATCAAGTAAGAATGGTATGCAACGCAATGGCCAATATACACCAGTATACAGACGCTCCTGCAGTAGCTTTCATGTGACCCATGAGGAACAGTCACCAGAAATAAGAATATTGCCGCTAGAATAGACGCTCAAAAGAGGGGGAGAAAAGACCAAAACAATAACAGGACAGGCGGCATAAGACATCCAGTTGGCAAATGGAAGCTACTTAAATCTCTAGTCTCTACAAGATCATAGAAGATCACAGAGGCTCCGATATCATGTGAAAAATATGAGAAGATTACTTGTTAGTCTAAATAATAAAAGAGACGCCTATTTAATGGTGTCAAATACATTAAGCATAATATTTGTGCAATTGGGACTATATCAAACTCAATAACTAACTCCTCTAATATTCTTACTTTAACATTCTAACACACTTGACACTTAACTTTCAACAGTTCTCTTCCTTGACCACATGTTGATAGTCCCATGAAGACTGGGGAGGGGCTACACTATGTTAAGTTTTAGCATAATTAGAACAGCATGCAAAAAAGGCATCCACACGTACTTGCCTGCCTTCCTTGCACCAGATCAGTGGTAAACCTCAACACTCTTTTAACTGATGAACCAGATGTTCTAGGTTGTACCGAACACTATTATTTGACTAGAGGCATAGGATTCCGTCTAGGTATACCCTAATAGACGCAGAAGGTAACTCTATAAGCTTTGTCTTTTGAATACCATCCACTTGTTCTTTCACTCTTAAGACTAAATAGTTTTGGTTATCGCTGACAGTTTGTAGAAATACTACACGACATACAGTTGCTCCTGCCCCTTTTCTCAAACATTAGGTAGACAAGAAGTACGTATAAATAATTCTAGCTCACAGAGGAAAAAAGTGAAAAATGCAACTAGCTCTGAAGAAGTTTACCTTTGATCCAATCTTCAGCTTCTGCTTTGGATTGATCCCATACTCATTAGGAATAACACCATCTGCAAGAAGCTGAAATACAAAAGCAGAGTCAAATTTTGTAGAAGTCAGACATGCTTACTCTTAAGTCAACACTGCATAACCTTCATTGTACGATGAGATAGAATTTTCAGATGAATAGATACAGGAAACTAGTAGCCTAAAGATATGTCACTAAATCAACATCACCATTACGGTTATTTGTCACTATTGAAGGAGCTCCAAACGGTATTTTTTGCTCTTTTTTTTCCTGGTTTTTTTTTTTTTTTGGAAGCGGGGGTGTTTGGAGGAGAAGAAGCGAGCTGTTCCTTTCAAGAAAAGCTACTAGCGTTAGTAGTTATTTCTTGTTTGTACCTGTGCAACTTCAAAGAGTTCATCCAAATCCTCTAAATTTAGATGTGAATTGTGCACACGATCATACCTGTGAAAGAATTCAGAAGTACAATCAGAAAATACTAAAACAGACACCCTATGTAACTTACGCTTTTTCAGTGGAATTTTAATGAAGAAAATCGTTCAAGGATTTTGCATTAGGAAAGTGATAAGGTATGTCAGAGAGTTGACTTACTTGCAAGAGTCATAAACATCTGGAATTTGGGTGATATCATAACGACTGTAATTGAACAATGTGTTAGGGAGAATCTAAGCAATAAAAACACCACTTTAATCCAAAAATCAGCAGCACAGATTCAACAGAGCACAATCGCAAACTATCTGTATCCTTAGACAGGTCTGAGCAGCTATAATATATTCAATTATAAAAGAAGTTATACTCAGCTAGAAACAGCTTACTCTTTGCGTTCATTATATAAATCTCTCTCAAGCTTTCTCCAACGTACATACATGAGTAGAAATCCCTCACTGCCACAAGGTAAACCTGCAGCAATTCGATCAACATCTATATTTGTTTTACCAAGTGCTTTAGCTTGATCATAAGGGGGAATCACATCATAGGAACTTGTCTGTGCAAGTTCATCATCTTCATGCTTAGCGAGAAGCTTCACTTGTTCTGTCACCTTCTTAGTCAATTCTACCTGATTGCAAGACAGATTGGAGATAGTGAAATATAGAAAGACGGAAGCAACCAAAAAGAAAGAAGAAACAAGAAAAAAACGAAAGAAAGAATACACCATACAACCCAATCCAAAAGCTTGCAAATTAATTGGGTAGAAATGGGGGCATTGAAAATAAACCATATCACAGAGAAGGAAAGGAAGTAAAGCGGGGGCATAAAAGGGATGAAATTGCAACAATGAGAATAAACAACATGCTGCAAATGCTTGAGGTTGATTTTGTCCAGAAGATTGATCCATCAAGATATTTGTAGATTTTTAGCAAGAAGAAAGGGCTTCTTGTATTTCTGAATAAATACACAATCCATAAGAATGGGTACTTATACATGAGTTCTAAGACTAAATAAGGAAAGACAATATTACATAATCTATTCCTAATCATTTACATCAATACAATATATTCCTAAAATAAAGCTATCAATCTTAATCATCAATATCAAATCAACATCTCAATCTTAATCATTAATGCCAAATCAACACTCCCCTCAAGTTGGTGCAAAGATGTCGCACATGCCCAACTTGCAAACCAAAGGTATGAAAAGTCCGTTTGTCGAGGCCTTTAGTAAACACATCGCCTAGTTGTTTTTCCGATGACACGTGGAATAAACTCAAGACACCACCCGTGACTTTTTCTTTGATGAAGTGTCGATCAATTTCAACGTGCTTTGTTCGATCACGCTCGGATCGGATTTCGAGCTATACCGATCAAGTGCAGCCTTTGTTGTCACAATACAAGGAAAGTTTCCTTTTTTTCAGTACAATCTCAATTCTTCTAGTAACTTTTGTAACCACAAAAGTTCGCAAACACCCCGGGCCATAGCTCTATATTCGCTCCGCACTTGATCTAGCAACTACACTTTGCTTCGCTTCTCCAAGTGACCAAGTTTCCTCCTACGAGTGTACAGTAACCGGATGTAGACCTTCTGTCATCTAAAGATCCAGCCCAATCTGCATCGGTAAAGGCTTCTATTTGGAGGTGACCATGTCTGGAGTAAAGTAGACCTTTTCCTGGAGCAGACTTCAGATACCGCAAAATGTGAAAGACAGCTTGCATATGAGGATCTCGAGGATCACGCATAAACTGACTCACTAGGCTGACTGAAAGGCTATATCTGGTCTAGTGTGAGAGAGATAAATGAGTCTTCCAACCAGCCTCTGATATCTCTCTTTATCAACTGACTTTCCAACTCCGCTTTGTAGTTTGTGATTGCTTTCAATGGGTGATTCGCTGGTTTGCAACCCGTCATAATTGTTTCTTTCAAGAGATCCAGAATATACTTTCTTTGAGAAATAAAGATTCCTCTTTTTGATCTAGCAACTTCAATTCCCAAGAAGTACTGCAATTTTCCTAGATCCTTGATCTCAAATTCCTGTGCCAACAACTTCTTCAATCGGGTCATCTCCTCTTTGTCATCTCCTGTCATTACTATGTCATCAACATAAACTATGAGAAGAGTGAGTTTACCCTTTAAATGTCTTATAAAGAGGGTGTGATCCGCATTGCTTTGTTGGTAACCAAAGGAGATCATTGCTTTATAGAATCTGTCAAACCAAGCTCTAGGAGATTGCTTCAATCCGTACAAGGCTTTCTTCAGTCTGCATACCTTTCCTTGACTTTGTTCAGTACCAAAACCAGGAGGAATCTCCATGTACACCTCTTCTTCTAAGTCTCCATGAAGAAATGCATTCTTCACATCAAACTGTTGCAAGTCCCAGTCAAGATTAGCTGCACAAGATAGAAGAATTCTAATAGTATTCATTTTTGCAACAGGAGCAAATGTCTCTTGATAATCCACTCCATAAGTCGAGTGAATCCTTTAGCCACCAATCTTGCTTTGAACCTTTCAACGGAACCATCAGCCTTTATGTTTTACGGTGAAGACCCATTTGCAACCAACCAACTTCTTGTCTGGTGGTGATGCGACAAGTTCCCAAGTCTCATTCTTTGATAAGGCCTTCATTTCTTCCATCATAGCTTGCTTCCACTTAGAATCTGCAAAAGCTTCCCTCCAATTCTGGGGAATAGACACAGAAGAAATAGACAAGGCAAAGGCTCTATAGGAGGGCGATAAAGAATTATAGGAAACAAAGTTAGATAAAGGGTGTTAAAGAATTGAGCAATAGGCAAATCTAACTCATTAGGAAGTTAGATAACTCATAAAGAAGGTGTTTAGTGCAAGATCCGACTCTATTTCTCCTTGAGTAAGTTATCAAATCAGCCTATCCAAACGCAATAGTCTCCCCTCGAATTCTTTCTCCAATTTCACTTTCTCTTGCGGAGTAGATAGCCTCCCCGTGATAACTCACCGCCATCAATGGCTCTAAGAAGGCTTTCCCTCCTCCATCTTCCAAGCCCGCCAAGTCTGGTGGTACGATGGCTTCTTCTTCGCTCTATTTCTCCTCGAGTAAGTTATCAAACAAAGCCTATCCAAACGCCCAACAGTCTCCCCCTGAATTCTTTCTCCAATTTCACTTTCTCTTATGGCAGTAGTTTCAGTAGTCTCCCCCTGAATTCTTTCTCCAACTTCACTTTCCCTTTTGGCAGTAGTTTCAACAATAGAACTAGGAAAAACCATCTCTTCTTCCTTATAATTCTCCCCCTGAAGAGGTGATGGTGTAGTACTGAAATAGGGCTCAGATTCCCGAAAGGTAACATCCATACTGACAAAGAATCTCCTAGAAGGAGGGTGATAACATTTGTACCCTTTTTGTGTTGGAGAATACCCAATAAAGACACATTTAAGAGCTCTAGGTTCAAGTTTCCCAGAGTTCCTAGCGTGAACAAAGCAAACACACCCAAATATCTTTGGAGGAACAGTATAGTCATTTTTACCCTTTAAAGCTTCTAAAGGACTCCGAAAATTAAGAGTTTTAAGTGGCATTCTATTGATGAGGTAGGCGGTACTAGAATGGCATCCCCTAGTAAGGCTTCGGCAGATTCATGGTAAACAAAAGGGATCTTGCTACTTCTAACAAATGCCTATTTTTTTTTTCAAAGAACCCCATTTTGTGCACTAGTATAAGGACAACTAGTTTGATGGATTATCCCAAAAGACTCAAGTAAGCTCCAAAAGTTTTATCCATGTATTCTCGCCATTGTCGTTCGAAATATCTTTATCTTAGCCTCAACCGAGTACAAATCATCTTATGAAATGACTTAAAACAGGAGAAAACTTCACTTTTGGCTTTTAACAGATATACCCATGTCATTCTAGTGCAACAATCGATAAAAGTAACAAACCATCGACTACTAGACAAAGAAAGTGTTTGAGTAGGACCCGTACATCGAATGAATAGTCGAAAAGGGAATTGTGCTTTTATTGTCACTCGTAGGATAAGAGTTTTTAGTGTGCTTGGCATATTCACATGCATCACAAGACAAAGATTCAAACTCAGTTCTAGAAAATAAACCAGGTATAACTTTTTTAAAGCAAAAAAAGATGGGTGTCCCAACCGTCTATGCCACTGTATTATTTCTCGGTTGACATCCTTATTTCCTACAAAAAAGGCCTGACCAGAGTCTCGAGTTCCATCGATCAAATATAAGCCATCATGCAATCTACCACCGCCAATCTTCTTCCCCGTATGAAGGTCTTCAAAAACACAATAATCCGTGAAAGAATCCGACACTGCGCTTAGTTCTTTGGTGATAGCGCTAACAGATAATAGGTTAATAGGAAAATCAGGCACATGAAGAATGGATGATAAGGTAATATCAGGAGTACAAAAGACTGAACCTGTTCCAGAGACAGGGGTTAGGGAGCCATTGGCTATTCTGACATAATCCCCTTTGGGACTAGGAGAGTAATTTTGAAGGCCTTTAAGAGTCTGTCACGTGTCTATTCGCACCGTAATCAATAATCCAACAATTAAGCCGAGCATTAAAAGCAATACCGACCGCACATAATTGGGGCTAGCAACACTAGAAGAGTCAAGTTTGTTCGAAGACGGCGAAGATGTTGAACTTCATCCCGAGACAAAGTCTCTCCGTAAAATAGTGTCACCCATATTATCCGGATGGAAAGGGTTAGAATAGGCCTACGACCCGAGAACTGGAAAAAAAAAATTCCAAAAAAAAATCGCCGGAAAGTTGGTCGCCACGCCGAATCCTAATTCGGTGATCTAAAAAAATCAAAACCGATAGAGATAGGCTCAGAATGTTCCAAGACCCCAACAAAGAAAAATAATCCAGATTTTTGTGCGGACAGCCACAAAGAGAGAGAAAAACTCGACCTCTTTGATAAAACACGGAACCCTAGTGCTGCGAGGGAGAAAACTCACCTCAAAAAGGCAACAATGGCTCTGATACCATGTAGATTTTTAGCAAGAAGAAAGGGCTTCTTGTATTTCTGAATAAATATACAATCCATAAGAATGGGTACTTATACATGAGTTCTAAGACTAAATAAGGAAAGACAATATTACATAATCTATTCCTAATCATTTACATCAATACAATATATTCCTAAAATAAAGCTATCAATCTTAATCATCAATATCAAATCAACATCTCAATCTTAATCATTAATGCCAAATCAACAATATTCAAATTACGGCTTACCAACTTAGGCAGAAGTTCAGATGTATTAGATGGGAGTCCAGCTCCATCAACCATCCAAGGCTTCTCCGATGATCCACTAGTCTTTGATCCAGAAGTAATTATTTCATTCAACCTCTCCTGGAAATAGAACAAGGGCAAAGGTTATCATAACCACCAGAAAACTTGTAAGAATTCTAAGTCCTAAAGATACTGACATTGGGAGCAATATGCTGGAAGATTTACCGCTATCTATGACTTGCATTAAACTATCGAGTAATTTCCAAAAGCTAAAAGGAGGCGCGGACATTCGATAAAAAACTCCGTCAATGTACCTTATTTCTGGTATTAGACCATCAAATTTCAAAGGTTCTCATAGTCTTCAAATGCATCACGATTACAATAGGCTAAAGAAAATATTTGCAGCACAGACGCTGGGTTTCAATGTAATCTTCCATTTACACAAAGTCAGCTGTGTACTTGACCTTACGACTTATTTTTCGTAGAATATAGGTGGTAAGGTCAATTACACAGCTAACTTAAGTAGAATATGATCACACTCTTTGACAACAATTTCATGTTATCATAGGAAAGGGAAAACTCAGTAGCCAGCTTTATTTGAATATGATCATAGCATGTAAAAGATTGTCAAAAAAGTTGAGCTCAAGTGATCACTAATTTAAGCTTTCACTGGAGCCTGTGGTTACTGGTTAGATCATTTGAACTCCTCACTAGTAAAATCCACATCAGAATAGACGTATCCTCGAACACTACAAGAACTATGGATGAACTAGATAAATATCTTCAAATATAACTAACAAACTTATAGTACAATGCAAAGAAGAGAACAACCTTAGCTTCTTTTATCTCCACACTGGCATTGGCAAGTCCATCCAGCATAGATGAGTCCTTGCTAACCAGTGATACCTACAAGTGAAGAAGCAAAGATATAGTTCATTTAATCTCAATTGCGAATTCAATACAAGAAGCAAAGCTTTGAAAAATGGATACAGACCAGGATAGGTGTCAATTGTCCTTCCAAGTCAAGTAGACCTTTGGCAAAGGCAGCGGCAGACATCTACCAATTTATGTACAACGCAAACTCAAGGATTAATGGAAACAAAATAGATTGAGATATAAGTTTTGGCCAATATACGAGTTGAATAAAACATAGAGAACTCGTATGAGATAAGTTGACATACCAAAGAGTTACATGGACAAAGAATAGGAGAACAAAGAGGAAAACAGTCAACACTTAACAATATTAAATATTTATTAACTATGAAGAAGAGAAAAGAAGCAAACCTGCACACGACCCTCATCTGAGCTGTATATCTTTAAGTCATGACGATATGTACTATGGAGGCGAAGTAGGCCTGTACCTTCACCTGTGGTTCAAAGCGGAGGGACTAGTAAATGCAATGATCATTCCTCTCACCCCTTCCCACCCAAAAAAAAAAAAAAGAAAAACACACGCACACAAAACACAAGTTATCCGACTAACCAAAAAGTTAAAAAAAAAAAAATGGTTCTCTGTCAAAAATCGTTAATCATCTGCACCTGAATAGCTTCGACACAGCATTTTCAAAAAATAACAAGGGAAGTATAATTTATAGTTTGCTGATGCTCTTCAAGTTCTTATAGTGAAGTTTTTATTTTTTAATAAGGGGTTTAAGTAGGATGTATTTTATCTGAAACTTTCCAAATCTCATGTCAGAAAACATTATCAAAACGATGACATTACACGACTTCAGAGCAAAAATTTGGGAAGTCAATGCGAGATGTGAAAGTAGTCCAGCCAAACCTGGATATATGTTATTACGAAAGTATCTTCCAAGCTCTTCAGCCTGCCGAGAAATTTCAAAAAACAAGAAGAAAAGTTAAAGTTATTCCCCGCATAACAGAAGGAAACATTTAAATAATTATTCGTGCGTAAAGGAACCTGCTTTCTTCCAGCATGAGTGAGAACACCTCCATATTTTAGAACCATAAGAGCTTCAATAGGTCTTTCTTCTTCTCCTTCACCATTAGATTTGGGAACTTTAACCCACTGTAGTGGCTTCAGCTGAACTTTTCTATAGATCCCAGAAAAATGTCCCCCCTGCAAACCAACATATATCTTAACAATTGGTAAGAACTGAGCACTTGATAGCATATCAATTTTGAACAAGGTAGCCCTGCTTGGATTCTTATTCTATAATTTTCTGGAGAACACGTCACAGCAATAGAAAAGACATAACTGAAATAGTACTTCCTTTTACTGTTTGCCCTATTCTTTGGTACTGATCAATTATTCTGTTGTATGGCATGTAAGCCCAAAAGCAAAGTAGAAGACATGCAGGAATTAAAGTAAAAAAAATTACTTCCAAAACAATTTATAATCTGGAATGTGACCTTTAACATAACGTAGATATCTCAGAAAATAAAATGAATTAAAAGCAAAATATATTAGACCTTATCGTCAAGTTATTACGAAGTTCCTTTCCATTCTTTTAAGAAAAGAAAATGAAAATAATTTGCATTACAACATATATTAACAATGATACTATGCCATGCTAAATGTATAGGGCAAGAAAATAGAGTCGACCTCCTCGAGAACTGCTTTAACTTGTCGTAGTTTCTCAGCATGCTCAGAATCTTCTGCTTCACTATCACTTCCCCTACCAGGTCTATAGAAAAGAGTGAGCAACAAATACAGATTGGCCTTTTCCAATTAGTAAATAACAATCATTTTTAGTTCTTTGCATGTTACAGCATTTTTTATTTATAAGAATGGAAGAGACTGAATAGAATGAGGACAGAACTAGAAAAATTTGACAAGTTAATAGTGTAATGCATCAGATAGCGTATTCCAACATACAAGGCAAGCAACTCTATTAGTCTCAACCAATTTATTGTTTTACTCTTTCCTTTTCTTTAGTCTTCTTGTGGGAACAGGGGTTCACAGGACCAGTTCAAGAAAGGTGAATGATGACAATTATATTTAGAACACTTCCTCTCTAGTTTTCAGAACAGTGAAAGCAACAACGCACTAGCATCAGTATGAGATACAGACTGAACCCAAAAACAACAAATTCAACAATTACCCAGAGTATGCTGTACTGTGAATAAATTTACACAAACAAGATTGTTCCCTTTGTATATCATTATACCTGTAGTACAAAAATGCACAATCCTGGAACAAACAGAAGCTTTACAACATGATATATTCCAATAATTGGTTGAAAAGAATGAGTTAAACAATGATCAACAATAATGTGTAGCACAAGTTCAGACTAAGAGTTGAAATAAAGTCCTTCAAAGTGAGGTAGGGCCAAAAGAAGAACACTCCGATAAGTTCAAGATTTTATCCACGGAACTTTTGAAATAGTATAATAGCAAAAACTTTAATGAGTAAAGATTTCATGAGCAAACATAATCAATTTGACTTTCAGTGTCTCCCTCCTCCTATTTAATCATGAAATGTGTGCAACAGTATACTAAGGTATCACTAACCTATGAATGTCTTTTGTTTGAATGAATACTAACCTACTTTTTTAAACTCTGACTATCATCTCTAAAACTTTAAGCGTGGATGATAATCAGTATAAACATTTATTAATAATTTATTTTAATTGATCTCAGCACAAACGTTGTACATCTTTTAAAGTCAAAATCTATCAGGTTGATAGTCTTCATAATTACTCTTATATTTATTGTGTCACCTCAGCTAATTTTGTGAAACATGCAGATACTAGCCTTGTTTGGGGATGAAGATCAACACAGAAGCAGTAGCGAAAGATGAGTAAATTAATATGATGGAGCTTCTATTAAATGACAATAAGTTTTACTTACCTAGTACGTGGTACTAGAGCTCTGGTTGCATCCAAAAGATCTTGCAGTTGCACAGCACTCTTAAGCTTTGTCTGCAGCACATTGGATAGTAAATAAATACTGATACTCTAAAACATGGGGAATATAATTAAAAAGCAAATAGGATAACAAAAAGCAAGGAAGCACCTCAGATCTAGGTTTACCCCCATTATATTTTAACATCAAATTTAAGAGCTTTTCCTCAGTGACCTTGAACTTCACTTTCTGTTTTGGAGTTCTATCACCGCTGCTCAAATTGAGAATGATTAAGGAGGATAATAAAAGTATTTTGGACACAAAGGCAATGAAGCAAACAGGTACTTCTTACTGCCGAATAATTGCAATTACACATCGTAGCTCCTCTGATTGTCCAAATGTCCCAATAAGCCCACTTCCTTGACGTGTTAGTCCCTCTGAAGGCTGAACCGGTTCATTGACCTTCCATGGTAAAGTTGGTGGTATTGTGGATGAAAGATGTGGAGCTTTTGCATCTAGAAACATCTTCCTCAACACACACGCCGCATCATCATAGTACCTGTACTCAGACATCATACCAATAACTCTTGTTTAGAACCAAGAAACAGTAATGCGCACACAGATGATGACACTAGTGCTACCGCTGCTGCTGTTACTAATAGTATTAACTGTACTTGATGATAGTAATGATAAAGTTAATACTGGAAACACGACCATCAATATTTAAAAAGTCAAAACAAATATGTTAACTTAAAACTCGTGTTGATGTGACAGACTCTCTTAATACATAGGTTAGGTTCAAATTTTTTTTTTCTTTTACCTGTTTTGGGTGTCACTTATCCTACTTAGTACTGATCATTATTGCACTCTATGTGCTAGGAGCCCCTATGACTTTCATTATGTGAAAGTAGATGAAGCCTCATTTGCTGGGATTATGATTTCTCTTGAAGAAAATTTAAAAATCTGTTATATTACAAATGTACAGGATTAATATCTCTATGGGGCTTAATCTATCTTGAAGGCTCAGATTTAAGAGGAAGTAGACGAGTCCAGTTCAACTGATTATTTTCACCTTTTCTTAAGCAGTGTTATCCCCATAAAGGCATATCTTTATATAACCCCTCCCAATCATTGGTTTCTCCCTTCCATTAAGCAAGAGCTTCCCTTTTACTTTCTCCATTTTCTTTTTCTGCCAATTTGGGCATAAGATACATGTTCCAAGACTATTATTTTGTATTACAAGCTGATAGAGCAATGCTGAAAAGTGAAAACAGTTAATACACTGGACAGGAGTCTCATTTACTTTCTTGTTGATGAAGAACATGAAGCATTGTAAAAATTACTTGTAAGAGTTCTTCACAAAGCTCCAGCCGTTCACATCACAAACATAAGAGCGCCCCTCACAACGCAATAGATCAAAGCCACAAACCTAAACAAAAGGAAGAGAAAATGTCATCCTTTTCTTTGCCGAGGCACATGTAGCAACAAGGTCATCAATGTACTTTACGACACCATCAAACAAAAATTGTCGGCATAGTATGCCTCAGCTTAGAGGTCTGGGAAACAAGTATTCATGTATTCCTAACGTATTTCTGAAGAATCTAAACAGCGACTAGGAAATCAGTCAAGTTATTGTCTTTTCGCTGGGGTGAGGGAGAGGGACTAGCATCATCTATCTTTTGCAGTTGGATGATTCTGCACAAGCCACAAAGGTTCCACGAACAGTAGAGAGAACTAGAGCAAAGTTTTAGAGATAGAATATATCCACGACATAAACATGAAGACAAGCTGGGAAGTATCTAATAAACAGATGGCATATTGAAGAGGATAATGCTGCCACAACTATACCAGCAGGGAAAACAGAGAGAGAGAGAAGGCACTGAAATAATACTATAAAAAGCAAAAGATGAGGTAAACACCTAAAATAGTTGCAACAGCTTCCACCATGCTAATTAAGATCAACAGAACTTCATATTTCCAAAAGTTGTAGACAAATATTGCAAGACTTAAGTGACTTACTGCTTGCCTAAAAGCTATGCAAACTTCTCTTGCCATTTGCTTCTCTGAAGGGGTTAATAGAACAGGATATCTGACCTGCAAAATGAAGCAACCTTGAACGTTTAGCCAAATATAAGCACATATCAGCTGCTAGAGGAAAAGATCCATAAAAAATTTTAAAAAAAAAAAAAAAAACAAGGGCAGCCCGGTGCACAAAGCGTCCTGCATTAGCAGGTTCCGTGGAAGAGCCGCACCCCAAGCCAGAGGAAAAGATTAATTTGACAAATTTACTTATATGTGAAGGAGTTTTTAATGGGACATAATAAGTTTGTCTCATGTGCCTTGTATATGAGGTGGTCTCCCGCATCAGTAAGTTTTTAATTTATCAAAATTAATTCTGCCTCCTAAGTCAATTGCACAGAGCGATTTAACCCACACAGTAAAGACAAAGATGATATCACCATTATTTTCCTTTTCTTATCTTTCTTCTTTGACTATATGCCTCAGGATATGACAGAAAAGGAAAGGGACAAAGGGCGGACTTCAAAGATAAGTTGAAGAGATTACTAAATAAGTTGAAGAGATTACTAACTTCTTTTCCATCAGGATTTCTCATTACAACTCCATCAACAACAGGAGATTTCCTTGCCTCTGCATGTGCATATTCGGGGCCAACAGTATACACCTACATAAATTTAGTAAAAAAAGGATCAAGGACATGAGCGCAAAACGAGCAAAGTTATATATATTTCAGACACCATGCAAAAGGATTGTTTACAATAAAGATCGCTTATGAGTCCAACAGGTAAAAGAATGGGAAGCTAAGATCTAGATGGAAAAAGTTGCTAGCTCCTGCTATAAATATATGAGGTGTGGCTTTCTCTCTTTTTACCTTTTCTTTTTGGGGGCTGTGTGGGTTGGTAAGAAGCGATAGGCAAGAACATGTCTAAGGAAACATGGAAATTTTGAAAAGTAACGATCTCCATGATGGACGCTCCCGGAGGCAATTAATGGACTTGCATTTACCTGTCCACAAGTTTTCTTTGGTTTGACATTTAACTAATATCTCTCTTTCCCTCCCTCCCGCTCTTCTTAGTTTGCATACAAAGTAGATATTAATGAATGACTCCAAAACGAGAAGAGAAAGATGCAACTCAATATACCACTAATAGCGCCCAAAAGACTTAACTTCCTTGCTCCACCAATCTCTTCAGAATATCTAAGCCAAAAGTACCACTCAAGTTCTTAAAAATTAGTCTTTTCACTACTCTATTCTCCTACTTTAGCACATCTTTAAACCTTATTTCACTCTAAACTTTTTACAATGTTTAATGTTTGTCTTCTTCTCAAAATAATTTTTTTAACGTTTAGAATTAATGAAAAGCTAACAATGCTTATTAAACATATACAGGGATCAAGTGTGCCACAATTTCAAGTATTGATAAAGTATTGTTAACTGATAATCATCCCAGTCATGTATTACATCAATGTTTAATGTACACTTTCTCCTCACCACATCTATTATCTAACCGAAAATTTTCAAAATCTGGGCCCACTGACATCTTTATGCCAGACATATGTTATACCTGAGATATGCTACCCACCAGAAAAAGAAAACCAAGTTTAATTGCCAATTACAGTTAAGCTCATTCACTCATAGATACCAAAGTATAAACTTATAAACCTTAACATCTGTTCCTCCTGTAGGCATGAATTCCTCATATATGTAGGATCCTTCACGTCTCACTCTTCTAACATCTGGATGGAACTCACTTGAGCGGTTACCAACCTGAAAGAAAAGAAAGAAGTTAAAGAACATCGATCCAAATTGCATATACAACATACTATCAAATTTATCGTCAAATATAAATCCAACAAACAGACATGAATTATGTTGGAGGAAAAGATATATGGATGACTTAATAAGAGAAGGTTCAATTGTTAAAAGTCGCAATGCTTTTGAAAGATATGAATCCTGATATTATAGATAAGCAACTGACGTGAGATGCTCGCTGCAGGTTTAACACATTTTTCTCTTATACTTTCCAGTATAAAGGAATGTCACAAGTAGATACCTAGAAAAAACTGGCCAGAAGTCTATGAAGACCAAGGAGAAGTGTTACAATAATATGCAGCAATTGATAGAGGATTGACAGTTCAAGAAGAGGAACTTGACAGCTGGAGATGCTCGAGCAGTTAGAAGTTGTTCCAGATGTTAGTTAATATTCAAAAGTTAGTTACAAGTTCATATTGTTAGTTACAGTTAGTTACAGTGAAAGGTGTAGTTTGTTTCAATTGTAATCAATTGGTTGAGTAGTAGATCACATGACTGATCTATAAATACCTTGTAACAATGTACAAATCTTCATTCGTGATAATAAAAATCTCTCTTCTCTCTATACATTTCTTTAGCTAGCTTTCTTCTCGGATTAAATTCCTGAACTTGCTACTGCATTTCTTCGAGTGAATTTCCTAGATTTGCTTATTCATTTGATTATTAATCGATGGCATTACAATTTATGCATCAAGAAGCAGGAAACTGAAATAAGTCTCTTGACTATCACAATGAAAGTAATGAAAAATCCATCTTTTTGAGTATCTTCATTGATGTAGGACAAAAAATTTAAGGAACATATCAAATCCTTCTCGAGAATGATTGCCCTGGCAATGTACAATGAAATTGAGGTTATAACTGCAAAGCAGACAAATGCACCTCTTTTCGAGTAAAATTCTAAATCTCTCCTTGAAAATTTTAGATTTAAATTAATTGCATCCAAGCCTCAGCTAAAGACAACTAACTGAACCAGCACAGATCATTAAGATCATCCTCAAAACCCAGTAGGAGTTTCCATGCAGGAGAGTGGTTGATTAAGTACAATAACATTTGCGGCAAAGTCACAAGCAGAGCACATGCAGTCTCAGACACAAAAAGAAGCTGGCCAAATCAGACTTGTCTGCAAAAGCAATTTCAAAGTTCTGCTCAAACAATGTCATTTTAAAATTGTACCTTTCGGAACAATTCCTTCATTCCGCTGCCTGCTGAACTAGGGTAATATATCATTATTCTGTGATCATCACCTACTCAAACAATGAGAGACTGAATAAGCCAGTGTAAATGGTGTTTGCATAATATCAGAAATGCAGCAGATTCAAAAGCAAATTCATTTTTCTTTTAAATGGATTCAAAAGCATATTCTAACAGTTAGAAAAACCTGCACTCTAATAGCAGTCATAAGATACAAGTAATAAACCTGAGGTCTAAGCTCAAATCCAACTAAATTTTTAAAACTCCATTTAGCAGTTACAACCTAATATGGTACGCTTTTGGCTTCTCATCAAAGCCAAACTTAGCCAAGAGCCATAAATGTATACCCCACTGTTTTGATACCATCAGGGTGTTTTTTTTTTTTTTTTTTTTTTTTTTTTTGGGGTAAAGGCTATCAGGGGGGTTATTTATTTACAAGAATATGAGTCTTGCCTTTTGATCTATTGCAGTCTATTGAAGCCATATATTGCAGTTGTAATGCAAATAATATATTAACTAATTGAACAGAGGGGCGAATCACCGGTCGATCTATCTATCCGTATATAGATATATGATCTAGCATGCCCATTTGTGAAATAAAAAAGAAAATTCTATTTCCCCCCACCCCACTCCATGTATGAATAAAGTGCGAAAGGGGGAGTAGTAATAAGTCATATAGAATCAATGGATTCATGATAAAGTAAAATCCCTCGATGACATATTTTATCACAATTAATATTTTTTGGCTGATAGACGGATCATTTGGTATATAGTTCATTTGTTGGTAGCTTGGAGGATTAAAAGCATGACTCTTGCTTTCCAATTGGCTGTTTTTTCATTAATTGCTACTTCATTAATCTTATTGATTAGCGTACCCGAATAAAACAAGAGCACATAATTATAAAGTCCTCACAAAGATGGGAAGGCAGGAAAACTCACCATCAACAGGCTTTTCCACAAAAGGTTTCGCAAAGCGATTCCCGTGAACTTCAACATAGTCATCTTCTTCCTCGAAATAATCCAGTTGTTGATAAGGCACTTCTCTATTAACGCAAGCATATCTTGGAACCGGGATTCCAAACATCTCAAGATGCTGAAATCCCACAAATCAAACCAAAAATGAAAAGTGTCTAAATTATTTCCTGGTTTTATGGAGATGCAAAAGAAAGAAGACACTGATTTTCTACAAGGTTAGTTTTTACGTTAATAAGCCCCTGACAGAAGGGAGGGGTTCCCAACAGGATGATGAATGATAAGCAACTATTTCTTTCTTTGGACAAAAGGTCTAGAGTGGAGAACCCGGTAAGATTTTTTGACTACAATTGAACTTGAAGTTTGAATAACACTATTTAAAGTAGAAGTTGGAAGAAAGCTTGGGTTGACATTACTTGGAAGAGCCTACTAATCCTGTTAACCAATTAAATATCATTCCTACATCTCCTTGTTCTGTTTTCTTCTTTTTTCTTGTAAGTCATTTCTATGCTTCCTTGTTATATGGAAAAAGATCAAAGGGACACTCATGGTTTTGCAGAAGATTCTAGCAGATACTATGTGCTGATTTTTTCTTTTTTCATGTTACAATGAAATTGGTCCAAATAGAGGAAGTGAATAATAAAGAATCTCATAGGCGACCCAAATTTTTGAGGCGTTGTTGTGTTGTACTAGACAGTTGAATATATCAAAAAAATTAATCAACATATTCACAAATTCTTACAGGATTGTTTTAAATCTGGTACATATCTTGATAGGAAGCTCCAATCACAAGTCGTAGATTTTCTACTTTTTGGTACACTTTGTATATGGGAGATTTTCCTATTATTGAGAAAATTATTTACCTTACCAAAAAAGGAGTTTCAATCAGAAACCAGCTACAGAAACAGGAAGAAAATATATATTTTCTTAGAACAAAAGTGAATTGGAAAACTGATCTTTCTGAAGTTAATGGTGCAACTACTAATAATACGGAGATTATAACTACTCAGAACCAGTGATCATGCTGACATTGGCCAAACCCTACACTAGTCCTCAATAATGTCGAAGCACGATCATCTTATATCTTGAACAGATCATTCAAACTTATACGGCAAACATGTTGTGGAGGATGAAGGGGTAAATACATAATACATAACTTTAAGTTTCTAACAGCGCTATGGATGTAAGCCAGCAGCGAATGTACTTGTACTGCTGAACCTTTAAAAAAAAAAAATGAAATGTTCACAACTAAAAATGGCACATTACGCAAATACAATTCTGAGTCTTCAGCCAGAAAACTCGCTGAAGAAGTGGACGGCAGAGAATTACGATCTGGTCAGAAAGTTATTGTAATTCATTTCTACTTTAGGAACCCAATCTGTTATGACGCAGGACTATGCCCATTTCCCTCTAATATAATTACTTCATAGGGCGTCATATTGCTAAGAAGTATGTGACTAACCTTCAGACAGACAACTAAAACCAGCATAGCAATCATTTGGTGCCGGGTTTTATTGATATATACTCTTAATTAGAAAATACTTCGAGATGGACTAGTCAAGGCCAATTAAATCCTCAAGAAAATAGGCTGCTTCCCCTTTTCCTTGGGCCTGAACATCAAGAAAAACAAAAACTTAACAGGTACGAACCTCATATACTTTTCTGCGATCATGAAGAAGGTGTTGGGGCTCCAATTCATTCACAAGGAAAGGCCTAAGACAGAGGAGCATATATATCATCGTAACAATGTCGAAAATAGTAATGGCAGAGTTAAAAGAAATGTTTACAGCTTTTTTTCAATAATTTGACTGGAGTTTTAAGAGAAGAGAGGAATACACTTTGGATCTGCACATACAAGTGCTATATGCCCAGACAGTAGTTATCATCATTACGATGCCAAAACTTCAAGTACTTATGGGGTAGCTGTAAGTAATTCTAGATTTCCAACCATGACAAAAGAAAGAGCTAGTTCAGAAGGAAAGTCGCCAAAAGATATACAGTGAGGAAAACCTAAGGACAGACACAATGCATCGTCATGGAACAGAAGGAAGAAGGAGAGGGAGAGAGAGAAAGAGGAAGCACAAATAACATCAATCCTGTATCTGGAAAGATAAAAGCAACAAGATTCACATCTTCTATTTGCAGTCACTAGTTTTCACGAACGTTAAAAATCTGCCACCAAACTGTTGCACCTTGCCGAAAACAAAAATCTTCCCAAATCTTTTTCACACAGAGTAAATGAATAACTCAATCACAAACAACCAAAAAAGTTTCACGCTGCATAATATGCTTTATCAAAGTTGACACGCCGAGAGAAAAAGACATTAACAGTTGCGTATGACATCAGAAAACTCTAAGCTTGTTGTTTCGATGTCTGAAAAAACAATTTCTTATGATTTTGTATACACCTTTAATCATAGGTATGACTTTTGAACGCATCGTGAAAGCATAATAAAAGGGTTTCATCCACTTACTTTCTCAACGCAGCATATTGTTCAACCTTCTCCAAAGGATATCCACTGGAATGGAAGGCAATCAAACAATCGCATAACGGCCAGCTGCAAACATGATATATTCACCAAATTAAGACTGTGTAGAGTATATAGTGAAAAGAATGTCTCTCAGTTACATGTAAGATCAAAATATATAAAACCGAAGGTCGAAGAGATTACAAAGACAAACTGTTCTTTAAAAAATATTAAATGCATGTTTCATGAAACAATAATATTATGTAAATTGAAGTAGTACACTATAAATTGAAGTCAGAATTGATCCTAGAATAAGTACCTCTCAATAGGATCCTCGAGAATAACTTTGTCCCCAAAATGCACGACCTGCAAGGTCATACATCTTATCAAAAAGTGAATCAACGCTAACAAATAAACAACAAAAACCAGCAAAATTAGTACAACAAGTTGATTAGTGCAGAATTTGCATACTTCCTTTCATAGACATAAATAAATAAAATTGTCCCATAGCTACCTCTCTAACAACATAAGTTTAGAAAGAATGGTTCACATAATTTAACATGGTAACATAGCAAGGTGGAGATCTTTAGTTCAAATCTCACTATCATCCAAAGGCGGAGCTAGAATTTGAAGCTTATGCGTTTTAGATTCTAATTTTTTTAAGTTATTGGTTTCTAAATAACTCCCTTCATCCATTATTAGTTGTCATGTTTCGCTTCTCAAGAGTCAATTTGACTCATTTTCGAAGCAAAATTGAATTAGATCAACTCATATTTTATCATTAAAATTAAAATATTAAAAAATTATTCAAAAAACACTACTAATTGCAACTATTCTCATGTCAATTTGATGAAAATATATATTTTAAAAAATTTGGTCAAAGTTTACATAGTTTGACTCTCTAAAAGCTAAACATGACAACTAACATATTCAATGAATTTTTAAGACAAATACTGAGTTTGAACCAAAACTACTTGGTTCGATCGAATCCATTGCCAACACTCTCCCTCTGCCCCTGCTATCACCACTAGACAGAAATATTTCCACATGCTTGGTCCAAGAAAAATAATCCGGCATGCACGTGACGGATATGTATGGTAGATATATATAAATAAATAAAAGCGTCCCGATCAAATAAATAGCCTAAATGCTTTGATGAGAATGTTAGTCAATTCAACGAACCCGCTGACAGAATATTCTGCTTTACACAGACAAAACAAATTAAATTAAAAAGGTGACAGGATAGTGAATGAATTACCTCAAATTCGCCAAATGACTGTAACCTATCAAGAATCTGTCCCATGGGAGCGGAAAATACCTAAAAATTGATAATCAACAAAGTGAAAAAAAATATCATTACGCGTGAATATATAGTTTCTGATAATGCTAATAAAAAGTTACAGTGGTATTAATGGTGCATGTTGTGGGCGAGAAACAAATTAAGGAATAGAACCTCGGGGCCGCATTTCACCTTCTTTTCCATTACACAAACACCTATCCTTATCTTCTTCTCCAATTCCATCTTTCTCTCTCTCCTTCACTCTTTTTTCTTTTGTTTTTAACTTTTTATATGAATCAGAGCGACAGAGGAATTAATCTCAGGAGATCATGGCCACTCTGCCACTTATAATACCTATCGCGTATTTAAGTTGTCCGCAAAGAATTTACTGTTGTTCGAGGGGATTCCAAAATGCTTTCCAGTCTCACTTTTCACTTTTCTAAACTCAAAAAGGAAACAATGAAAAGTTATATACATTCCATGTACGAAAAGCACACGTAATAGAAGTGACTGGACAAAAAAGGGAAATAAATACAAACAGAATAGTAAAGGAAATATAGATATAACCATAAACAGTTGGTAGAGATGCAAGAATCCCGGAAGTTAAAAACGGAAATGAGAAACAATCACGATATTTGCTACTTTTATTAGAGCTGAAGCTAATAGGTACATCATGGATGGATGGAGTCACGAGAATGGGAACAGAACTGTGGGACTGAAAGCCTGATTGACACGCGTACCTTTCAAACAAACACTTCTGCTGTCCAAAAGGATTGTCGTCAAAATTTGGATATAGAATTTTTTATTGGTAAAATTTCTCAAATGACTATCTTATTGTAGCTTCCTACCATTTGTAACTATCCTTTTTAATATTACAATTCGTAGCTAAAAATCAGCTGATTTGTGTATGTTTTCGGATGTATTTCTTGTCAGCAAATACATGAGCATACGGTAAATAAGGGAACAGCTTCCTTTATTTTAGCCTCTAAACGTGGTGATATTAAATGCGAATTCAATATATTTTTTAACTTCCTTTCCACATAATTAGCTGTAATATCCCCTTACCTTAAACGATTCTCTTCTTCCATTCATTGTTCAACAGTCAATAACGTAAAAATTCAAAATTCAAAAATAAATCTTCAACACATCTGAAAATGCAGTAACAAACACGACAATCATCAGGTAATTCGTGCAAAAAGACCGTTTTTGATTTCACAAATTTCGTATATTCAATTTGTATTTAGGTGATTTCAATTGTTTTCTTGGATCATAATGTCAAAGTTGTTTATTTCTTCGATTTTGGTTTTTTTTTTTTTTTTTGATTTAACTGTCTTCATCACTGATATTCGAAAATAATAATGTAATCTTATTGTAAGTATGTTAATGTACATGAATTGTTAGGAATCCAAAAAAAAAAGGATCCAGTTCATATCTTTTATTTTTCTGAAGCTAAAACTAAGTATTTCTGAAGTGTAACAATATGTGTATGTTATATTGAAATATGTTTTCTCTTTTACACGTTCCAATAACTTTTCGAAGTTTTCATCAATAACTTTCCGAAGATCCAGTTCATATCTTTTTTATTCCTGAATCTAAACTATGTATTTCTTTTCTGTAATTCAATATCTAAACCATGTATTTCTGAACAAATGTAATTAAAGTAGTAGCTCTACTATGTATTTTTATAATATCTAAACTATGTATTTTTGCAATCGTCTAAACTATGTATTTGTAAACTATGTATTTATGAACAATGTAAACTGAACTATGTATTTATGCACTGTCTAAACTATGTATTTATAAACTATGTATTTCTGAACATAGTAAACTGAACTAGCTGAACTATGTATTTTTATAAACTATGTATTTCTGAACAATGTAAACTGAACTAGCTGAACTATGTATTTATAAACTATGTATTTCTGAACAATGTAAACTGAACTAGCTGAACTATGTATTATTTAAATTTGAACGTGAATCTTATGTAGGGCATACATATTACAGGTTTATGTCGACACAGTGATTCAAGGAATTTTTTTTTATGAAATGGCCAATATTTCATCATTGATTAGACACTCTGGTATTTGGAACGACGAGAATAAATACGTCAATTACAAAATTGATCGTGACTTTCAAGGAGTATTCGACGTATGAGGAATTGTTACAAACGGTTGCAATACAATTGAATTTGGACACGAAAATGAAAAACATAAGCATAAAATACATGGTTGAAGGTGATTATATTCCAATGGAAATTCACAATGACATGGGTGTTAGGGTGTATGTGGAACGAAGAAGGAGAACAAATCATTACCAATGTACCCATTATGTATCATTACAACCGATAAAATCATGGAGATATGTATATCGGATGAGAGTTGTGTTGAAGGTAATTATTTGCAAATCGGATACACGAATCAAACAAGTTGGTTCCCATGATTTTGCATCATCAAGTTGTGGAAAGGCCGATTTGTTATTCGAAAACAACAAGGGTATGGTTATTGATGACAAGAACCAAAAAATAGTTGCCGTCGATCAAGTATACAAGGATAAAGATACATTAAAATCGTGATGGTGAACTATGCAATTACGAATAGGTTCAACTATCGGACAGAAAGGAGCAATGCAATAAGGTACTAAATATGCATTTGTTTATGTATTTGCAACTGTGTGTTGTTATGTATTTGAACGTGACAGTGCATGTTTGTTAGTTTGTACGAGTGGAAGTATTTCTCAGCATGTGTATGTTTATTATAAAGTAGAATCAATACTGATCTGTATGTATTTGTAGATTCATAAATAATGTATTTGGTCCGGTTTGCATTTGATTAACTTATTTACATATGGTAAAGGTACTCATCCGCATGTCCTTTGGCTTTTTAAAACAAGCATAAATACACTATCGATGTATTTTACATGAATGTGTTTTTTTTATTATTTCTTTTATTTTTTTGTTGTAGCTACACTCTTGTGTGCGTATCGAGAGAGTGTGATTGGAAATTCAGGGCGTCAAGTGTCGGTAAGTCAGGAATGTTTAGAGTTAGGGAGTTTCAAGACAAACATACATGTCCATTGAAGGAAAAGGTTTATTCCCAATGCCAAGCTACAAGTCGGTTGATAAGTGGGATTGTCAAACCAAAAATATCAAATCATAAGAGGAAATATACGCCTAAAGACATTGCGGAGGACGTCAAAAATGAATTCGGAATGGATGTGTCGTACATGGTTGCTTGGCGGGCCAAAGAAAGGGCGATGAACGATTTAATGGGTGAGCCGGCTGATTCTTATAAAAGACTACCCGGATATCTATACATTTTGGATAAGACTTACCCGGGTTCACATATCAGAATGCGTAAAACACGCGAAAATGAATTTCTGTATGTTTTTATAGCACTATATGCATTTATCAAAGGCTTTGATTATTGTCGGCCAATTGTGGTGGTTGATGGAAGCCACTTAAAAACACCATACAATGGAACATTTGTCTCGGCAAGCACATTAGATGGTGCAGGTATGTCAAAAAATACATATTAATTTATTATGTCAATGTATATTTTATATATTTTTGACAAATACAAAATGTATTATATTTTTTTTTCTTCGTACCTGTATCTCCAGGCAACATACTTCCCTTAGCATATGGTGTGATTGATTCTGAGAATGACAGATCATGGACGTGGTTTTTTGAGCGTTTCAGAGAATCATATGGAATCGTGAGAGAATATGTGTATCGTATCGATAGGCATGAAAGTATAAATAAGGTCGTTTGTAGAATTTATCCGAAGTTGCACATTATGCATGTATTTGGCATCTGTGGGGTAATGTATGTAAGAAATACAAGAAGAGCCATGATGTGTTGAGTCCTGTTTTTTATTCCATGGCAAAGGCATACACGCAGGATGATTTCGATGAGTTGATGGGAAAGGTTCAAAAGGTAGATATGCGTGTGGTGGAGTATTTGGAATCGGCTGGTAGAGACAAGTGGGCTAGATTGTATGCATCCGTTAACCGAGGGTGGACAATGACTTCTAATATAGCAGAGTGCATTAACCGACATCTTCTTATGCCTAGAGAAGCGCCTATATATGACTTTCTCGAAGAAGTTAGAAGGATGTTTGGGAGATGGAATTACAATAACCGGAGAAATGGAACATACACGTTCACTACACTCGGTAAAAAGTTTCAGGAGATGCTATCGATCAACGAGTATCTATCTCTACGAATGACGGTACGTTTCATTTTAATGCGTGTAATAATTTATTTGACAAACTTGTACTTGTACTAATCTGGTGTTTCTACGCATTATACATTTGTGTATTTGGTATCCATGAACAGTTATTGTTAATGTAAATTACGATGAATCTTTGAAAATTGATATGTATTTGTTTAATGATTTTTTCATTTATTTTAAAATTCTGATTGTTCCAATAACAAATACATGTAATATTTATTTTTGCAGGTAGAACCGTCAACGGAATTTGTGTACACGGTACATGATGGAGGACGACGATTCATTCTTGATTTGAGTAGCAAAACTTGCGTTGTCGTATGTTTCAACTAGATGAAATCCCCGCCCGCATGCATGGGTCGTCATTAAAAAGAAAAATTTGGTTCCGAGGATTATTGCTCCGATTTGTTCAAACCGGCGACCGTGTTCAAGACATATGATATACCGGTGGATCCTCTACCCGACGAGCGTGAATGGAACATTCCCAACCACATCTTGGAGGATGTTGTTTTGCCCCCAAGATACAAGAGACCGCCTGGTAGGCCAAAGAAGAGGCGTGATAAGCCTTTAAGTGAATTGTTGTTTGGAAAGGGCAGACATGCTTGCAGTACTTGTGGACAACTTGGGCACAACAGACGTTCATGTAGTTTTGAGCCTCTGAGGAAGTGAATTTTCCTTGTGTTCCTATCAATTTAACTTTTTTACCGAAGATAGATTGGTTATTTAGGTATTTGAACACTTGTGTCAAAAAATTCCATTGACACTTGTTGTAGTACTATATAAATTTTTGCAATGAAATGAATGTCCCATTCAAAATGATCTTAATTGAATTTTTTTTCACGATACGTATGGTGTTTTTTTCAATATCAAAAAATAATGCGTAATTGGTAAACTAACATACATATTATATCTCGCAAAAATGATAAAGTTGTTTTTATTTTGGAATTTTGTTGGATTGGAGGATCGTAGTTGTCTTTGGTAATGTCAACTTAAAATTATGTATTTATTTGCCCTTTGCTTGGAAAGATGAGCGAATAAAAAATAAAAAAATAATTTCGCAAGGCAGAACTGGGGAGTGTATGCCGGATCCAGCATAAAACCTTTAAGAAAAAGTTAAAGTTATGCCGGATCCGGCATAACTAAAAGTCTGCCCCTCAAGACAAAGTACGCCCTCCGGCAGACTTTTAGTTAAACATAACTAAAAGTCTGCCGGAGGGGGCATACAAAATTTAAACTTTGCCTTATAAGGCAAACTTTTTTTTTTTTGGTTGAAAGTCTATTTTATTCCATCCAAAAAACTTTTACAGCACAAAGTTAAAGCTGACCTTCAACTGTACATGGTAAAATTCCTACTCACTAACTTGTATAAGTCAAACTAGGAGCATGGTGGACCACATCAATTCTGTGCTTGAATAGGCAGTCAACTGTGGTGAATCTGAAATTGTTCCTTTTGTCATACTTTCCTTTCTTCCGAAAGTAATAGAAAATGACGTCAATGTGCTGGTTATGTTAAAAAATACATAAATTAGATCACAGTCAAACACGTAAAACAGCATTGTAGTAGCAAAAATGTAAATTTCAGAACCTCTCTGTATTTTATAAAAACACAGCAGAAGGAATGTCCTGAAAATACTTCCAGCTATTGTGTATTTGTAAAATACAGAATAGCTAAAAATACACCAAGTGCATGTGTAAAACAACTAGTTGATAGGCATATCGTTGCTGATAAAAAATCACCTCGTCATTCCAAAGCTGACCAACAATCTGTACCACAGTCCTTTTGTGATGGAGCATTCAAAATAAAGATGGGAAAATGTTTCTTGGGTCTGCCCACAGAAGATGCAATCAGGTGGCACTTGAATGCCAAATTTTCAAGTCTATCAACAATTGCTAACTACTTTGTATTGCCAGGCAAAGTGTGAATTTGTATCTGGGATGGACATTTGGTTGCAGCATAATACTTTTCCATGTAACTTTGGTTTATATGCTTGAAAAAATACATATATATGCTTCAAGGCAAAGTTTGCCCATAAGGCATAAGTATGCCCCCATCGGCATAAGTTTAGTAAATCCTTAACAAGTTTATGTCGATGGGGGCATACTTTTAAAGGGCAAACTTTTATGCCGGACCAGCATAACTTTGTGAAGGAATTATCAAAGTTATGCCGGACGCATACTTATGCCAAGTCCGCCCATAAGGCATGAGTATGCCGGTCCGGCATAAAATTTGTAATTCCTTAACAAAAGTATCTTAGGGTCCGGCATAACTTTGGTAATTATAAAGGGGTTTTCAAGTTGGTCCAAAGTCATAGTTTGAAAACAAGAGGCACGATAAAATCTTCATAGTCCGTGGGATCCTGATGAAATATCCATATCAAATACGCAAGATGTGTTTATTAACCTAAAACATATCTACAACATACATATTTTGTGAACTGGGGAATTAAAACATACATATTTTGTGAACTGGTGAATAAATGTATTTGCGGATTCATGGTGTCGCATTTTACTGTATTTTTTCAAAACTTCAGATTTATTTGACAATATATGGAACTAAGTACTTCAAACATATGGAACATAAAACCACCGAGATTACTTTGGTTAAATGATAATTATCCAACATAAGTCAAAATACATCTAAAAAACATCGATTGTTTGTTGTAATGAAAACAAGGACAAAAAACATGGAATGCACGAATAGTATTTATCAAACATCAATTGCATCTACAGTGTCATAATCGATTGGTGGCCTGATCGGTCTTGGTGGAACTTCATTATCACTCTCTGCATTGTCAGCAACCTTGCCTTCGCCGTAGTCCCATAAGAGTGCACCGTATCTCATACGCTGCATGTGTGCATCAATGACATCTGGAATCCTTTCACCCGATGTCAAATACTCAGCATACGTTGCCACAAAAACACCACAGTCCCTAAAAAAAAAAAAAAAAAAAAACTTTATTAGAAAATATATGTTTCAAGTTCTAAACAAGGTATCTCAAGTTCAAATAACTCATGTATTTTATAAGAATAATAAATTGATATGATATATCATGTATTTGATACTCTATGATATTTTAAAAAATGTATGTCTATAACTTACGTGCTACCACGGTTTTTGCAACGGAGTTATCAACATAGACAACTTCAAGGATATCGATCTGTCCCTTATCCGCATATCTTTGGGTCTTTCACCAAATCTATGCTTTTTTGATTTACATAGAATCCAGCCAGATGTGTATTTTACAAATACAAACAGACCGAGAATGCTGAAAAAAAGACCTACACAGCAGACCGAGATTGCTGAAAAAAATACCTAATTGTATCTTACAAATACACAGAAGCAAAAATACGCAAAATGCAAGTGTAAAAAAACTAGTTGATAAGCATATATTTAATGTAAGTATTTTACCTCACCGTCCTTAAACATGCCCAACATCAAGTAGTTAGCGATGGCTTTTGGTTCTTGTTCTCAGTTAAACATTCTTGGGATTCGGCTTCCGGTTTTAACCATTAAATTAGGGTCAACATTAGAGCAGCACTCATATATCCACACTTGCATAGCAAAAGGGAAACCCCGTAGACAATAAAACTGCTTCGGCTTGTCCATCTTGTGGTGAATACTCTTAATCAAATCATCGAATGCTTCCTTACCCCAAGTATATTCATTGTACTGTTCACTCTCCACCAAGTCAAAATGATGTCTTGGGGACTGTGACGTTCCTCTTTTCACTTGAAAGTATGTAATTATGAATGAAATACAGGATAGCAATCTTTACAGCATCTTCATCTGCGTTATCACCAACACCCCAATCCTTGTCTTCAAAGCACTTATTTAAAGTCATCTTTAAAACACTATTACCAGAACCACCGAAATATTGATCCAACAATCTGTTAGGACCCTCGTCAAAAACAATTTCATCCCCGTAACACTTCAAACCAGTAATTAAAGCAAATTCAAAAAGACCGAATGTCAATTCCGTCCCATTAATATCGATAACAAACGCATCGCTATTACTACGCTTCAATTCCCTAACCATAAAACACCTAAATAACTGACCCTGCACCTCGGTATCAACTTGCATCTGCATATATTTTCCAAAAACAGTCTTGGAAAATAGCTTGAATTGTCTATCGGTCAGTTTTTCCTTCAACTCATCCTTAATGTTATTGTTCATATATGAAGCATAACGTATCGGTTGAGTGGGGGGACGTTTAACCAGGAATTTGGAGGCCTGAAAGTTTGAATAGAATGGCAACACATGAGATACAAAAATACATGCGAATGCTATCCCATATGAAGTGTTCAGATCAATAAATACATGCAAACAAAAACCCAGTCATTAATTTGGAGGCCTGAAAGTTTGAATAGAATGGCAACACATGAGATACAAAAATACATGCGAATGCTATCCCATATGAAGTGTTCAGATCAATAAATACATGCAAACAAAAACACAGTCATTAAGATGTTTAGATGACAAAAGTTGAACAAATACACCTTTTATCTAAAACATACACATGCCTGCTTTTTAAAACATACATAACAAGTTCTTAATTTGAAAAATTGCACAAATGTGAGGAATTACAAATACATGATACATAGTTTGATATTTTGATAACAAAAAATGTTTAGTGAAATACATGACACAGTTGTATGTATGTTTTATATACACAATATTTCAAAACACAACAAAAATAAATATGAATGCTATCCCCTCTATTAATGAAATGTTCAGATCAATAAATACATGCAAAAACACAGTTATTAAGATGTTTAGCTGACAAAAGTTGAACAAATACCCCTTTTATTTGACATTTACACATGCCTGCTTATTAAAACATACATAACCTGTTATTAAAATTGAAATAAATACATAAATGTGAGGAATTACAAATACATGATACATAGTTTTATATGTTGATAACAAAAAAATGGTTAGTGAAATACATGACACAGTTCTACGTATGTTTCATATACAAAACTAATTCAAACAATACAAAAATACATACGAATGCTATCCCCTCTATTAATGAAATGTTCGGATCAATAAATACATGCAACTATACTTACGGATGCGGTCAAAAATACATGAATCATTAACCGAATTTGAGCAACATGTACAATATAATTTTATTCACAAAAAATATATATATAATAAATGAAAAAATACCTGCTTGTTCATCGTTAATTGTTGTTCTCCGACAACTGTCTCTACAACATTTTTCCCTTTGCTACTATAAGCAACATCGGATGTTTTTCTCCTCTTTGTGGCGGTATCAAAATCATTTTTTTTTTCCAAATTAACAGTTGAAGGATTTCTGATTCTGGAAGGATCATGGATTTTCTTAGATCTCCTTTCAGCAACAAGTTTCTCACCAGAAGCTGCATCAACATCATGTTGTTGCTGAGAAATACCCAAATCAAACGAAGGGGAATCTAAATTTTGAAGAGTATGTGGGATACCTCTTGTAACCCTACCAGATGTGCTTTCATCCGCCATTAATTGATGATTTTCACTACTCAAAATGGGAAACCCTAAGCATTGAAAGTTATAATTTTTGAAAACAGTCAAGAATATAGAATTAAGTTGACTAAAATACACAAAAAAATGAAAAACTTACACAAATACACAGCCACCCACGAATCTCGGCACAGTAAATGTAGTGGAATCGTGCTTGATGGTAATGGATAGATTCTGATGAGAAAAAAAAGGCTAAAATTAATGGAGAGGGAGAGAGAAACTAAAGTATATTACGTGCGTTTCAAAAATGGGAAGATGAGATAGTGTTTCCCTTTATTTACGGTGTATTTGTGAACTGATAAGTGGAAGTTACTGTTGTATCTATAATGGGCAATTTAGAAAATTAATTAGCTATTATTATTAATTTTAATAAAAGGTAGTTATTAACATTAAATAGGTAGTAAAAGTAGCTATAACAAGTAAATTTTCCTTTTTTATTTTTTGAAATAAAAACTATTATGGTTAGAAATTACATAAAATGTACTCTCTCGGAATCAAAAAGAGTATCCAATTATCAAATTAAGATTAATTTTATTTTTTCAGATTTACCCGTATTAAGTGTTATATGATCAAATTCTAATATCTATGCCGTCCCAATTTATGTGATACAGTTTGACTAGAAACGGAGTTTAAGAAATAAAGAAGACTTTTGAATCTTGTGGTCTAAAATAAGTCAAAGATATTTGTGTGGTTATAGATCATCTCAATAAGCGTAAAAAGTAAAGTTTAAAGTTAAATTATTGCTAAATAAGAAAATATATTATTCTTTTTTAGACAAACTAAAAAGAAAAGTGTATCACATAAATTGGGCCAGAGAGAGTATTTAAGTAGGGGCAGTTTAGTCAAATTATATATTTTATCTAGGAGTTAGTATTTTCTTAAGGGGTGTGCGAAATGCGAATGGCCAAGTGGACAATCTTTTTTATCCGAAGACTCCCTCCGATTCTAAATAAATGGCATTTTAAGTTTTTTTTTTTTTTTTTTAAAAATAAGTGGTGTTTTAGGATTTCAAGAAGAAATTGATATTATTCTTCCAAAATTATCCTTATTTACATAATTAAGAATTATTATAAGTATTTTTTTCTTTTTCTAGACATTTAATTAGGATTAAGTTAGTAAAAACAGTCCTAATTTTTCAGGAGCACTTGCTTAAGGGGTGCATAAGCTAAAAAAAATCACTTATTATGAAACGGAGGGAGTAAGTCACAATAATAATAATTTAAAATATTTGAAAAAATTATGATCAAATAAAATATTCTTTGACAATTTAAATAATAATTATGACAATCTTTTTGGATACGAAAGAGTATACTTTTCCTTTGCAGAAAAAAGAGTATACTTTTCTTTTCTCTCTTTATTTAAGCCTCGTATTCAGCACCAACCCCTTAGGAGCTTTTTTATTTTGAGATTTAACTTTAAGTGATGCAAAAATTGTATAAACTACTCCTCCTATCCGATTTACGTGAATAAGTTCGGAGTACGGATTAAAGTATTTAAATCTAATTATCAATTTCTATTATATATAAGAGCGGTGGAGGGACGAACACGGCTGCCCCTCTTTGTACCAACCGCTTCAAAAATTGTACACTTAATGAATTCTTATACTAAAAGTTATATAACTTATACTCTTTAACCAACTATTTTTTTATCCCACATAGACATATGTCATAATACTTAATATTTATTTTCTTTTTATGTATACATTTATGCACTTATTTATTTCCTCGTGCATATTTACTTGTTCACTTTTGACTTTTCACGGCCAACCGCTTCCAAAATTGTACACTTAATGAATTCTTATACTAAAAGCTATATAACTTGTACTCTTTAACTAACTACTTTTTTATCCCACATAGACATATGTCATAATACTTAATATTTTATTTTCTTTTTATGTATACACGTATGCACTTATTTATTTCGTCGTGCACATTTACTTGTTCAATTTTGACTTTTCACGTTCTTTAGGAATTAATAAATCCCACGTAGACATATGTTATAGTACTGAATAGTTATTCTCTTCTCATGTATAGACGTATGCACTTCAATTTTAATTCTTCGACACACATTTATTTCCTCCGTGCACTTTTACTTATTCACTTTTGACTTTTCACGTTCTTGCTGAATATTTATTTTCTTTTCATGTATACATGTATGCACTTCAATTAGTATTTTCCGACACATATTTATTTTCTCCATGCACTTTTACTTGTTTAATTTAGACTTTTCACGGTCTTTAAGAATTAATAAATGAAGTACTCCTTCCGTCCCATATTACTTGGCCAATTTACTTGATTTTTCACGTTCTTTAAGAATTAATAAATGAAGTACTCCCTTCGTCCCATATTACTTGGCTACATTACTATACTCGACTTTTCACATTCTTTAAGAATTAATAAATGAAGTACTCCTTTCGTCCCATATTACTTGGCTACATTACTAAAAATATATGTCTATTTCTCTATTCTATATTTTTTCTTATTTTCTATCTATTATATATAAGTGTGGTGAGTGGACGAAAATAGCATAAAATGCTTGTACCACAAGCTTTACAAATTGTACACGCAATGAATGCTTGTATCAAGAGCTATATAAATTGTACACTTCAATCAACTACTTTTAATTCCATGTGGACAATAAATTGTACACTTAACATCAATTAAACAAATACGCATAATTCTTGAATGGACTATGAATTCGGATACGCAATTTCTAAATTTTATGAAAAGTAATATATATATATATATATATAAACATAAAAAATAATATAATATAAATTATAATAATTGAGAATACAAATAGATAGCGGTCAAAAAAATTCTTGCTTGACTTTCAAATTTCAAACTGTATCACATAAATCGAATAAAGAAAGTATTAATTAATATAGTACATATTTTCAGCGTATTAAATTATTTAATTAATAAGATTGAGTTAATTTAGTGTAAATATGCAGATAAATATTTACTCATGTGACCCCTTAGAGGATGTACTTTTCCAGAAAATACGAGCGTCCCCTAATTAGGATTAGTTAGGATGATAAGAGCAATAGGTAAACACATATCACATTTCGAGTGTTTAAACTAAATCAATGTACTGCCTCTCTTCTCCCTCTTATTACGTTCTTTAAGAATTAATAAATGAAGTAAAATCAGTAATTAATGTGAAGGGTAAAATAAGAAGAAGAAAAATTTCTTTATCTTGATATGTTAACATGGACAATTACTTTTATCCCCATTTTCCTTCTTTGTCAATACTTTACTTATCTTACTCTTCTTTGTATTCTCTGATTATTGTTTCTTTACATTTATAAAAATGTATTATTTCATATTTTCATTTCGGAATTAAAATTTGGTGATTTACGATATATATCTTTCTAATTTTGATTTCTCTGTAACAATTCATTTTATCTATAATTGTTAATGTAAAAAATTATAATGTAACTAATTTTTTTGATTAATTTAATAAAATATTTTATTAGTTTTGCTTTTAAAAAATTCAATATATACAACACAATGGTTCTTATGTTTGGATCTGAACAATTAATTAATTGAGATAGATATTAACTTGTCAGTAGACATATAACATATTAAACAATTTAAAAGAAAAAATCTAGAATCAAAATATTAAGTTTCCCTCACCTTCATACTAATTTTATTTTTCACATCGACGAACAACTTTCATTGTCATGACAATGAGAAATTTTTAAAAATTATTTACAGAATACAAACCTTAAAGACTGGTTAATTAAGGTGAATAAACATGTTCGGCCCGTGCATCGCACGGGCATATATGGCTAGTTAGGATATAAATTCTTTTAAATTTTTTAAAATAAAATTTGTATAGCTGAAAATTACACAAAAAGTATTATGAGTCAATATAGCTAATGTTTTAAAATCTTTAAAAAAAGTTTGTGAAAATTATTTGACTCCTGAAATAGTTATAATTTTACATAATTTAGGATTGAGGGAGTAATAATATAATTTGTAATGAAGGAATTATATCTTTTTGAATATTTATGTCAATATATTATAAATTTGTATATAAAGATTAAGAAGTTTGAATGCACGATCAAAATTAAAAAGAAAAATCTCAAATAGCGAACAGTGTAACATAAATTGAAATAGGATAGATTAGGTAATTCTAATTTTATGTGGAGATTATATAAACCAAAGCTGATTTTTATATGAAAATATATTAACCCCAACCAAACGTAAATAGACACACATAGAAAAATTAATTGCTCCATACTAAAGATTCTCTATTTCAAGCTTTCGACCTTGACGAAAGTGTTTACTCCATTGCCTACGTCCTTCAAAAGATATGGAGATCAGCTTTTTCCTTAATTTATGATATCAGAATTAATATTAATGAAACAAACTAGTAGGTTCCAATTGTAAGCTGTGTTGGAGTGGACTGTCATTCTATATCTGTTTCGTTTTATGTGAACCAAAACTGAAGACAAGAGTTAATAATTATTTAAAACATTTTAATTATTTAAAACATTTTTATGATAAAGTGGTGTGATGTTATAAATATAAATGACTTAATGCCTCAAAATCTCCCAAAACTGTCCACATTTTATTAATTTTATATTCAAATTATGAGATGTTGCTGTTACTTTAATATAATTGAACTTTACCGCTATAATATAAACTCACTTTGGTAGGTATTTTTGTCCTCACAGTGAGCAGAGTTTAATTAGTAACTCTGTTGCTATAGTAGATAATGTTATTTATTTTAATATGACAAAGATAATTTTGTGATTTGTATGTTATCATGAATAAATTTCAGTAATCATGCGTGAATTAAATCATATTAAAGAGAATACAAGTCAACATTAGGGATAGAACTTTAATATTAAGTACTAGTTCGGACGAACTTAATAGCTGTTGTTTAGATTCTATATTTATATTACTAAATTTATTAAATATATGTAAATATTTGATTACTAACCCAGTAATTAAAACGAGTCATAAGTTCGATGCCAAATTCATAATTTATAAACCTCAAATGTTATAACTCTGCCGCCTCTTGTTAAAGGTAATTTTACTATTGAGTCAATCCCACCTTATCCCCCAGCATTTAAGGGTTGGGAAATGATAACCCTTCCACATATTGAATGGGAACGACAACACCTATAAGCAATTTTTTCTGGTGATTTTTTTTTTTTGAATAAAGATTTGTTTTCTTCTTTTTTCTAGAATTAAAATATGAACATATATAACTCTTATTATTGTCATATTCACCTATTTCATTGAAGATAGCGTACTTCTTTTAGGATATAGCAACTATTCGGAATAATCTGTTAATAAATTTCAAGCTATGTGGCATTCGTTTTACCTGCATGCTCAGTAAACTTTTGGGTTCTAATTGCACATTAACAGTCTACCTAATTTCCCTCTCTAATATTACCTTTGGGTCATCTATGAATATTATGTAGATTAGGAATTCCATCCGCTAAATATATTTCACAACAATTTCCACATAAATCAATTTTTAAGGATATTTTTTTTATTTTCAAAACGATTCAAATGAGCCAAGTAAATAATTTATTTTCTAAAAAAATCAATTCGATTTTTATCCTATATTAAACATTTTTCTAATTATATTTATATAAGCAATTTTTTGAACGTTATGGACGAATTGCTTGGTTACATGAAATCAATCGACTCTTATATTTATGCAAATGTATGGGCAACTTAAATTTAATAAAAAAATAGTAATATATTTTTGTATTTTAGTTCTAGAAAAAATATTTTTATTCAGAATATGAAAAGTTTCATTGAGAAATATTGTATAAGGGGGTTATCATTCCTATTCAACACGTGGAGGAGGTATTGTTTCCCAATCTTAAATATTAAGGGGTAAAGTAAAACTGACTTTTGGCTTAAACTCATCAAAAAGGAGGAAAACACAAGGTTAAGCTAATCAAAAAAAGTATCTGAAGAGTTCTTTTTTGCCTTGATTTTTTTTTTTTTGGGTGTTCAATAGAACAATGGAAAAGGTGAATGAAAGAATTCATAGATGACCCAAAGGTAATGTTATAAGAGGAAATTGGGTATGCTGTAGATGTGCAGTTAGAACCTAAAAGTTTAATGTACATGTAGGTAAAACGAATGTCACATTGCTTGCAATTTATTAATAGACTATTCGAAGTAACTGTTATATCCTAAATGAAGTACCGTAGTTTTAACGGAATAGGTGAATGTGACAATAATAAGAATTATATATTTTCGTATTTTAACTCCAGAAAGAAAAATAGAAAACCATTTCATTCAAAAAAAGAGAATTCTCACCCAGAAATATTGCATAAGGAGTTATTATTCTCATTCAATATGTGGATGGAGCATCGTTTCTCAAACCTTAAATGTTAGGGGATAAAGTGGATTGACTATTTATTATTTGTGTGCTGACCGAATATTCTTCTTTTTTCTGTATTTTAGATCACTTATACTATCCAAGTTCTTATTTTAGAAATATTTGAAGAGTAGCCAAGTAGTTCTATTATTCTCTTTTGATTCCTTAACAAGCGCAAAACCGGGGCTGGAAGTACATATTCGGATCCTGGTATATACGTTTCAAAAAGTGACCACAGAAAAGATGTGGAGATTTGGCTCGACCTTGAAAATTTTACAAAGCATATGTAAGTGCTACTTTCTCCACGTCACTATCTATATCATAGAGCTTGACTGTCCTTTTTGTATTATCAAAGTTCATTTGAAAAGGTAATGATTATAAAGTTGTCTTTTTGCATTGTGACACATGATAAGCATGATTTCTTTGAGATATGTTAAATTAATTATTTATAACCTTTTACCAAAAGGTAATGTTCTTTTACCAAAACATACCAACTATTTTGTGACAGTGATAAGCATGATGTCTTTGAGATATGTTGATTAATAATTATTTATGACCTTTTTACCAAAAGGTTTGTTCTTTTACCAAAACATACCAACTATTTTGTTTTATTTCGTTTGACATGATTTAATAGTACTGGTTCCAATTTATATTGGTCGTCATTTAATATTTTTGGACACCTCTTAAAAATGACAATTAATATTTTTTTTATTTCCATCCGGAATTCGGTGTCCGCATTGGCGCCTGATTAATCCGGATTCGTGCCGGGTAGTTTCACATTGGGGCTAAGCACTCCCTAACAAGAGTGACTCTGTATCCAAGGAGGCTCGAACTCGAGACCTCTTGATTAAGGATGGAGTAGTACTCGCCACTACACCACAACTCTTGTTGGTATCAATAAATTTAATTATAAGAGTGTTTTATTATTTATCTCTCTCTTAAACATCTCATTAAAATCATGTTTGATCAAACTTTTAAAAACTGCTTACTTTAAGAAACACTGTCATGAAAATAACTTTTCATAAAGTAATTTTTGAGACAAACAGTTTGTAATTCTTGCGTTAAAGAACTTAACTGTAACGGCTCAGTTAAGTCCTTTAGCAGTAAATTAATGCGCTATACTGACTTGTATAACGCAGGAATTTCCTGCATTATACAAGTCAATAATTCCTCTGATTTTTCAATAGATTCTACTGCCCATCAATACTTGATTTGACGTAAGATTGCATGGCGCAATAATTTGTTGCGTTATATGGTACTTTAAACTCATTCAAACCTTATATAAAGTGGATTTTGGACGAAAGGAAAACACAAAATTCATCCAACATCTAAATAGTAAAAAATGGAGGATGTTCCAACTGTTAGGGTTTCTTTATTTTGAGACGGAGAAATTATTTATGAGTCTAATAGTTTTCGCTATGGTATTCCCCCAAAATACCATGTTAGGTTTCCCCTCGACCTAAAATATTCGAGACTACTCCACGCCTTGTATAGTAAACTTAAAATTAGTAGGCGAAAATTTGATTTCACTGTGATAGGGAGATATCAAATATCTTTTTCACCGCAAGGATTAGTTAGTTATGGCGTGTGGAATATCATAGACAATGTCTCTTTGACTGATTATTTGAAGGCGCCGGATGATTTTAGGGAATGTATCACTTTTAACATCCTTGAGATGTATGTCGGAAGGTCCCCATAAATCATTTTGAAGTCCCGGCTAGAGCTCCTCGGGAAGCCCCAAATAAAACTCATCGGGAAACCCCGTCTAGAAATCGCCGGGAAGTTTAGCCTGAAGTCGCTGATGCGGAACCTACTCATGTTAGCACTTATCCTGACATGAATACTTATGAAGACATTTTGAGGAGTCAAATGCCTCTGGAAGCTTTAAGCCAGCAATTCGACAAACAGTGGTAAATATTCATTATTTTTATTTTTATTATTATAAGTAGTAGTAGTAGTAGCAGCATCATATGTTTATTATTTGTAAGGTAATAGTGATGTTGATTGTAATTTTTAGGGGTTATACACCTAATATGAATAATATCGAGCGGTCCTCTCAACCAAGATGGATGGATAAGGATGGAACATCCTCAGCCTATCCAACTATTCAAAATGATGCTCCTTCCTCAAGTTTCAGTGTAGTTGATTACTATCGGTAGGTCTACTTTTGAACATCAATTTTATTATATTTGATGTTTAGTAGTTAAAATACTCTACTTTCTTGTGTAGGGAAAAATTTACACAAAATGAGCTCGTTGCACGAAATGTGGATCATTCCCCAAACCCATGAAATGTTAATTCTTATCGGTAGGTCCATCCTTTTTATATTAAAATATATATATATGCTGGATGGTGTTGATTATCCGAATTATATAGAATCATTATCGAGTGATAGTGACGACATACCTAATGCGGAGGAATCAGAGGATGAAGTCCCATTTTTAGCAAGTGAAAGTGAGGATGATATTAATCCTCAAAGTCAAGTACCACTGTTAGAAGCGATGATGGAAAGTCTGTCACACCAGGAAGAACTGAATTCACAGCACCCAGTTCACCAGCAAGAGTCGATGTTGCAAAGCCAATTTCAGCGGCAAGAACCGATGCCGGAAGAAACCCCGATTCAGTGGCATTCCAAGGAGATTCCCTATCTTGATCATCTTCAAGGTCGCCCTGTGTCACTACCCAACCGGAGGGCCGTGACGGGTACCCGGAGCTAACCTACTGAGCACCACCTAACATGCTTCTTATCATCGTATCTCGGTGGACCACATGGCTAACTCACAGTTATCATAATCTGTAAGGGCATGAATTCCTAAATAATAGCTCATCTATATGGTTATCATCAACTATGCCCATATATATATATATATATATATATATAAACAAGCCAACAAGGCTACAAAAATGATATACAAAATATGAACCGGTAAGGTTGTGAGACGTCTAACTATACACATCTGTCTATGAGCCTCTATATAAAGTACAAGAAATCATAAGGACGGGACAGGACCCTGCTGTGCCCAAATATGTACACAAAAGGGTAATACCAATAGACTGTGGCTCCGAAGTAAGTGGAGCGCTCCTGAGACTCCGCTGATTAATCACCTAGGGGTCTGATCCGTCTCCCTGCCTACCCGTGGGCATGAACGCAGTGTCCACAAAAAAAAAGTACGTCAGTACAAATAATGTACTGAATATGTAAGGCATGAATAACAGCATAATAAAGATATAAATGAACATGAGATAAAAGAGATAACCTGTACATCTGATTGCCTCTTAAGGAGAATATCATGCATTCTTAGCTTTTTCTTTCAAAACAACATCTTATACATACATACATATATGTAGTATACTATCCGACCATATAGGCGCGGTGTTATCATCATATATATAGTATACTGCCCGGCCATATAGGTGCGGTGTTATCATCATGTATATAGTATACTGCCGACCATATAGGCGCGGTGTTATCATCATTATCTCGCGTCCGGGATGATATCATAAGCTGCCCACTGCAGTGATGTGTACATCTATGTGTCTGCCCAGCCGCCTATAGCACGGTGCGGTGTGAGAAAATACACACACACAGACACACACACACAGACACACACACACATATATATAAAGCATGCATGAGAGCCCAATGAAACATTACTACTCTATCGAAGCGGCATAAGGTCGATAAACCTCCGATTTCTATTATGGAATCATCATCATCGCTATATCTCACCTTGAAAGAACAATTATCAAAAGGTGAGATCAACAACAATGAGTAAATCAATAATCATGGAACAAGCTCAATAATATTACGAAAACATCAAGAACTATAAGTTTTGGTATCTTTAGGAATAGGATCCTCATCATCATCATAGAGAACATTTATCAACAATATCATAGGAACTTTGAGAATTATGAGCTTCTAGCATTTTTAAGAGTAGGATATTATGGATACTATGTGTGGATTCACAATAAAGGAATCATGCCTTTAGAAAGAAAGGGTTAGCCTTACATACCTTTACGTCTTCTTAATAACTTAACGGTCTTCTCTGCAAGTCCGCAAAAACTACATTCAAGAGGATTCATACTAAGATTAAGTCTTGAAAATACTCTTAAGTTCAAACTAGCATAATTAACGAGCTAACGAAATTTGGGCAGCACTTCCCCTATTTTATCAACTTCCACCATATCATAAAACAGCTCCCAAACAACAATAACAACATCCACAATATCATAATCAAGAAGTTATATTCAATTTAGTCACGAATATATCCAAAATTCCCTTTTCAAGTTCATCTCATAGTCATCTTTTTCACTTCAACACTTATGACTTCTCCACTTTAATTCTTTTTCTTTCCAAGAGTTACTAAACCCTTACATCAACTCAATCATATAAATAATAGGAAGAACATACCTTATAATAGAGGATCTTCACCTTTCTCAGCTCCTTTCAAGGCCAAGTTTACCACAACTTTGAAGAGAAGCAAGAACAATCTTCTTCCATGGATTAGCTTTGGGTTTTAATGTTGATCTTCTCTCTTGATGATATGAAAAGGTTTAGAGTGTTGTGAAACCTCCAAGAACTCTTAAGAACTCTCTAGAAGTGTGGGGAAATAAATGTGGGAGGTTGGTATGAAAATGGGGTCTCTTTGGGATTTAAAAAGGTGACCAATTTGCCCCACCGCTCCGTGTTGTGGTGAGTATGCGGCCCAACATACTGAGTATGCAGGCGCATGTTCCCTCCACAACATGGGGGTGGTGTTGGGATACCAACAATTTTTAAAAGTTTGCGGCCAATATGCTGCACAACAAACTCAGTTTGCGGCCGCACATTGGTCCACAAACTCCACTTTTAGCAAAAACGCGTTCTTTTCGATTCGTTTGACCTCCAACACTTATGGAACCTTATTAGCACTTACAAAAAAATTCATTAACCATATAAGGGACCCTATATCTCCCCCTCAAGGTAATTCTAAGCAATGTATAACTCAAATTTTACGAAATCTTCCCAAAACATGACTCAAACTCCAATTTCTCCAACGAACTTACTTCCACCGCTTCATATGACTCTGAAACCTTAAGGTATACCCTTAAATTTATCAAGTACCCTTCCTAACCTTATAAGGGATTCATGTCTATTTTAGGCTTGCATTAGTTCACTCATAATGCAAGCAACACAAAATTTTCCAAGGTGTAACACCCTGATGCCTTTGTCTTTACTAGGGATGATGATCATATTGGTCAAAGATTGTGGAAAGATCCAAACAATCTTGTAAAAGAGGATGTTCATATTGAAAAAGGCATGATATTCACCTCCAAAAAGTCATTACAAAGGGCTGTTAAGATTTTTTGCATCCAGAAGAAGAGAGAGTTCAAAGTTGATAATTCCACTCGAAAATATTAGTGATTGGTCTGCAGGCGAAAAAATCAAGGTTGTCAATGGATGCTTCGTGGTAAGGAGACTGATGATATGATGTGGAATATTTCAAAGTTCTACCCAAAGTGCACTTGTGATATGGGTGAATGTTTTCCTAATCATTTCAATCTAGATATCGATATGATTGTTGCAGTGCTAGTTGGCGACATTGCACAAAGACAAAGGTACCCCCTTCGCTCAAGTTTATTTAAATTTTGATGTTAATATAAGGTTCCTCATTGCTATATGTTGATATTGAAACTTCTTCAGCTTCAAAATTAAAGATTGCATTACAACCGTTCTGAAAGTATATCGCAAAACCATAAGTAGGCGAAAGACATATCTTGGGCGTAGGCGTGCACATGAGATTGTCTATGGAAATTAGGAGAGCTCTTTCAAGACATTGTCGAGATACACGGAAGCCCTACAACAATTCAATGTTTAAATCTTTTGTTGTTGAATGGAAGCTCGAAGTCGAAACACAGTGCATCGGGTAATATTTTTCAGTTTGTGTTTTGGGCATTCAAACCATGCATTGATGGTTTTGCTCATTGTCGACCAATAATTTCAATAGATAGCACACATGTGTAAGGGGTATACGACATCAAGCTACTAATTGCAGTTGGAATGGATGCGAATGGGTATATATTCTCCCTGACTTTTGCAATTGCAGGTAATGAGAGCGCAGAGACATGGGGTTTATTTTTTACCTACTTGAGGCAACAAGTTATTAAGGATCGAATGGGTATATGTGTTATATCAGACAGAAATGATGGCATATTGAGAAATATTTGGGACTTGCATGGGTGGCAGCCACCCTTTGCCCACTATCGTTATTGTTTAAGGAATTTGAAGGCAAATTTTCAGAAGACATATCGAAGCCTAGCACTGAAAAATTGGATATGGGCGGCTGCGACAGAGCATCAGGAGAAGAAGTTTCATATACGGATAGAGTTGATTAGGCAGGAGGATGAGGAAGCCTTCACTGGTTAAATGAAATCGATAAAGATAAATGGACATTACTCAATGATGAAGGTATGAGATGGGGGATACTAATAACAAACAGCTATGAGTCATTCAATGGCTTGTTGAAATCTGCATCGGGACTACCCGTTACTCCAATGGTGAGAATGACTTTTAGGCAAGTTATGGAACGGTTCGTGACTAGATCAAAGGCAGCCAAAGGATTTGTGGCAGAAAATCTGAAATGGATGGAAAAACCAACACAATTTTTCGAGTATCACAAATTTAACTGTCAGCAATACTCAATGACTGAGTACAACCCGGTACAACATATATTTGAACTCACAACAAGTGTGCACCAAGGTTGTGGAGGTAACACATAATTTGTGAGATGTCAAAAACATGCACATATGGTAATCATACCACATGCCATGTTCTCATGCCTTCAAGTGTTTTCACACAATTGGAAGGAAGGCCTCGCTATATGTGGATTTGGAATATACCGTGGAAAATTATTCAAAAACATATGCCGGTAGATTCTACCACTTGGTGATGATAGTTATTGGCCACTAGAGAAATTTTTCATGGTTGCTAACAAAGATTTTATCCGTAAATTAAAAAAGCGAGTATACTCCCATATTCCTAATGAAATGGATGTTCCATTGGGGAGATACACTGAAAAATGCTCAATTTGCAATTATGATGATCATGATAAGCGCAAGTGTCCTTTACGGGGTCGTGGTGAAAGTACATCTCGTGATGGAAGTACCTCTCGTAGTGGAAGATACTTTCGTGGTAGCGGCACATTTCGCGGTGGTGGCACATCTCGCGGTAGCAGAACATCTTGTGGTGGCGGCACATCTCGCGGTGGCGGAATATCTCGTAGTGGCAGCACATCTCGTGGTGGCGAAACATCTAGCCATGGCCATGAATTGAAGAATCCATTTTAAGTATTGAGTTTGATACCTATATAAGTAGCCTTTCGCTACTTAGTAAACTACTAAAAAATTCAAAGTCGAATAGTAAAAATGTAGATTGGTCGGTATTTTTCCCAAAGGAACCGAATAGCAGTGGTGATGACAGCTCAAATCATAACAGCTATTTTGGTGATTCCTCAACTGATAACAGTGAATTCGTCTTTGCATGATTTCAAGCCCCACCTTTTAATAGAGCATAATGACGATTATCGCGTGCTAAAATATTCAGATCCACGTGAATATTATTGTGGTTTACGTCCCAAATGGGCATATCGATATGCCAAATCACAACGTCTTGTTCGTGACTTGGAAAATCTCAATGCTCCAATCCCAACAAGATTCTCAATGAGCATTCCTCGATGTAACGAACCGGCCGGTCATTATTTAATACTTCGCGAACCCATGCCCAATCTAGTTCTACGATCTTAAATAGTAAGCCCTATGGGGTGTTTTAATGATTAATAGTGGAAAAAAATTAGTTTCGGAAAGAGTTAAAAATCGTGGGCTCGGGCAGAAGTTGATTGGCTACAGCGGCCTGAGTACCGCCGCAGCGGTTCCGCTATAGCGAACCCGACTTCTGCTGCGACGGACGTCACAGACCAGTGGATACATTTTTCTATACTCAGTTTTATATTTCACCCTCCTTTTTAATAAAAGACCCTCCAAGGCTGCTATTAGGTTTTACAAGAAGAAAAACCCTTGACACTAAGAAAAAGTGGCTCCTCCAACATTCTCCACATCTTTTCCTACAACTATCACCTCTCATGGATTCGGATAAGGGCTAGGAGGGCGGGTTTTTCATGGAAATTTAAATAGCTGTTCGTCATCGAGGTAGGTTACGGTTTACTTGAGTTAGACTTTGATTAGTGAATCGTATATATATGTAGACGGGAGATTGCATGATTAGGTCTTCGGACACAGAGTTTGGATAGATATATTCATAATTTAACAGAAATTATGTGTAAATAGTAACTAGGGCAGAGCGAGTATATAATTGAGTATTGAGTGCTACTATTGTTGATGTTTATGTGTTACGAAATAGGAAGTGATTATCTGTCTTGGTTAGGGAGCGCTATTTCAAAGCTAAAGTAATTATTCCCAAGTATATTTAGTCTCCGTATTGATTGTTAAATAAATACAATATCCATATTGTTGTTCATTCTTGTTAATAGAAAATGGATGCATTGGGTGAGTTGAAAAGAAGGCATTATAGCGTACGTAGCCAAGGGCATGTTTCATGACATCGTTTTCATTCAATAGCATCATTGCACATATTGCATGTGGTTATGAGGTAATACATGGAGCAGAAAGTCTGAGTAAGGGCCAGTTGTGCTATCCGGTTTGTATGGCCGAGTTGGGTTGAATACGAGGTACTATTTGACAGCCGATCATTGGCAGCAATGTAAAGGCAAATATATTTACATGTATGAAAAAGCACATTTGACTGGGGCTGAGGATGTAACCTTGAATGTGACTCGGGTCCGAGAAGTGAATCAGGAACGAGTGGTACATGGACGTCATGGGTCCCCTGTCGGTCATGATCATGCGATCAATGACATCAGTTAGCATGTATGTACAACGTGATTTTGGCCTTCGCATCGCATTTGCATTGCATTACACTTCATACTTCCATGTCCTTATGATTGTGTGCTGTCATTCGATCATATTGCATTGTGCATCTCCTATAATTGTGTTATGTTGTGTGTAAGAGTGAATTTCTAAGGGGCAGATTTCCGCATTGAGTGTGATGTACTTAAGGAGTTCCATGATTGGTGGAAGTGTAGTGAGTGTGTTCCGAAGATGCATCATATCTTTGTAAGTGAACTGGATAGAAAGCTCTAAGGCTAAAAATCAGGAAGTAGACGTTAGAGTAAATGAGGAGATAAAGAGGAGATAAGACTTAATTAATTAGCCTAAAGGGTTACGAAATAGGACAACATTTGACTAGTCGGATAACTGGTAATTCTGTGGAAATAAGATAACCGAAATAACGGGGAGTAGAGAGGTGAGTTCATATCGGTATAATAATCTATATTGGGAGTCTTGTGGGTGCTCGTTGACTTATCTGCTTATCTTATTGATTTTATATTGTGTTGTGTGAACTAATCTTAGTCGACCTATGATGCTTACCAGTACGTGTGGTGTACTGATACTACTCTTACTATATCCTTTTGGGTGTCTTCCTACAGCCTTGCTCATCTCATTCCAGGCAGAGGCTGTGTCGTTTATTTTGTTTATCCTTGTGTAATAGGAGCTCTTGTGCCTGTCTAGACTAGATCCCGGGGATTTTTCAATTTTCTCGTATCAATAACAGAGTCATCATGAGTTTTACTTTGAAATTTGTGATTGATAAGTATTTTGTTGTTAACAAAACTATTTGAACATTGGGTTGGTTGCTAAGGGTTCGCCTACTAAGTAGTAATATGGTAGGTTCCTGTACGGCCCGTAACTTGGGTCGTAACACTCAAACTGATCAAAATTCTTGCGAGGCTGCGGTAAAGAGGATTAGGAAAGAGAACAACCGAATGCTAGCACGACATTGTAGATGTTACATGCTCAAGTTGGCTGAAGAACAAGCATTGATACCGGTAGGGAACTAACATCTATAGAAAGAAGATTTTTCTTAAGAAACGCTAGATATTTATCTGTCACGGCCCAATTCGTGAATCGTGATGGCACCTACACTATCCCCCAGGTAGGCGAACCATTCCCAAATTATTTTAATTATTTATAACAATTATGCGGAAATAAACAGTGATTTAGCTAACAGATTTAAGTTATAGAGATGATAAGTGCGGATGTAATAATAACCCCAAAATCTGGTCTGGACTAGTACAAGAGCCACTATTACATAGATACAAGTATGATAGGAAGTACAAATCTCAAATTTCAATACTGTCTCAAGAATACAAAGTAGACAGTTAAATACAAGAAGAGTCTCCGAGTGCGGATTTAGCCCAAAAGCTCACCCTGAAATCTTTGTCGAGTAGACTCGGATAACTCCCGAGGACGGAAACTGGAACTATTAACAAACTCTGCACTAAAAAGAAGAGTACAACAAGAGTATCATCAGTACAAACAACAAGTACTGAGTAAGCATCATAGGCCTACTAAGAATAGTTCACGCATATAGGCATAAAATCAACAAGATAAGCAGATAGGCACATAATACCCAAATCGAAGTCATAGAATATCCCATAAAGAAATCACAACCTAAGATGAAGCTTCTAAACTACAAGTTCGCCGAGTCTTAATAATCTCAAACGATAATCACAAATCCAAATTTTGAACCTAGGCAGAGCCAATAATCCGCAATCTGACCCAATCCATAATCTGATCTATGCTACCACAATGATACTAACAAACCATACCAAATCAGATGTGAAGAGCCATATGATGATGCAAAATAAAATGTAACAATGTGCAATGTAATGCATGCACTAGGCAAATACCTCAAAGCTGTACACACATGCTAAAGACATTGTTCGCACAATAGTCATGAGCCGTGGGGGACCAATGGCATCCATGTACGACCTTCTCCGAAATTGCATCGGATCACGAGTCCACTAGCTCCGGAATAGACCTCGGATCAGGAGTTCTCAAATAGGCCACATCCTCACCCCCGTTAAATGTGCCCTATATATATCACAAAATAGGCCACATCCTCACCCCCTGTGAGATGTGTCTTATATACATATATTGTTTGCAAGATGAGTAATCAAAATATTGTTCAAGTCTAGAACCCCAATATGAAACACCAACTCAAAAAGCATGATAAATCAATGAAATCAAATGCCAATGAAAGTACAAGTCACAATGCCATAAGCCATATCAGAACTTAGATACATCAACTCAACCATGGAATGAATCATGCAAACCATTTCAATCAACATAAAGAGTCGATGACACCATTTACTTTCAGATATAGCAAGTACTCCTCACAACTAAGTCTTGTGTCACCAAAGTGCTCCATTTTCTCTTGTATCATCATTAGTACCAAGTCATAAATTGATATCAATATACATGTGAAATGAGAATGTATGCCATGCATAATATCATCATAATTATACAACACGATTCAGGCCTAATCTCATTATCCTTCCTTTCTCTAATGATAAATGACACAACAAAAGAGAAATGAGTGCAACATGTATCACAACACAGCAATTAAGATAAGAAGCCTAATCAACAACAACCAAACCTTATAGAATTTCATCTCAAATCACCACAGTACGAATACAAATACACTATCACAATGTGTAAATAACAACGACAAGCCTACATAGTCAGAAGTCATACCAACCTAGGTAATATCCAGCTAGACATCATGTCCGAAGACCTAATCATGCTTTCTCCCGTCAATTCTACACAATATATACGTTTCGCTAATCAAAGTCTAACTAAGGTAAGCCATCACCTATCTCGAATGCAGATTATGAGCCACAAACTACTCCATACGAGCCTTCTGTTTCCGAAGTGCCTCGAATGATGGTAGTCGAATGAATAACATCGCAAGTAAGTAAATGACCACGATAACCAAATAATCGAATAAGGGATCAATTTGGGAAAGGTATCAATTTGGGAAAGGTTACTCAAAATACTCCTAACGAGTCACAAGGGCAAAACGGGAAATTAAGGGTGAAATTAGTTTACCCGTAGGCCCAATAGCCATAAACCATAATTACATAGGTTTCTAATCATATTAGACCCTTCAATTTCTTCAATTAGTCAAAAACCCAATTTAGGTGAAATCCTAAGTCTCATGATTAGATTCTTGAATTATAGAGCAATTTAATCCTAGAAGGTGTTAATCTACACTTTTAGATGATACAAACAGTAATTGAAGCAACACCTAATCAATTTATGATTAGAAGCCTAAGTCTCATCACCCACCATTCTAGGACCTTAAACCACCATGGAATCTCAAAGAAGAAAGGTAGATAAGCCAGAAAATGGGTTTTGGAACTTACCCTTAAAGATGATTCCACCAATTTTCTTCAATATTCGCCTCTCCCAGCTCTTCGAATTAGGTTTTTGGCAAATGGAACTTAAGACTCGAAAATTAGACTTAAGTAAATGATTTTGGTCCAAGTTCCGCTACAGCGAACCTGAATCGCAATGGTGGTCCGCTATGACGACCTCGCTACAGCGGGAAAACTACCGCTGTAGCGGATGCCCCAAAACTTCCTAAGTCCCGCGCCAGCGAAAATCCATCTGATGGAGCGGACTCCCCATTTCCCTCGGAACCCGCACCAGCGGACCAGGCCACGCCGTGGTGGGTCTGCTGTGGCGCATTGGTCCTCGCCGTAGCGAGTACCAGACACTAGAAGATTTTCTGGTTTTTCCACCAATTCTTCCCAAAACCGGACATTCATCCGAGACTTTCCAGATGCAAACCACACATATGGACACACTCAAAACCTGCTATGAACTCAGCCGCGCCCTTGGAATAACAGAGGTCTTATTTAGCAAGTCAACCCCCAACAAATAAAATCAAGTTTCCAATCAAGTACCCAAAACTCAACCAAACGCCTCGGGAATCGAACTATCCATCCCAACAAATCATAATTGACCCTCCGAACCTCACGGAATTGACAGAAATCTAAAAAAGGTCTGTTTATCCAAAAATCAAATATTGGTCAAACACTTTCGCTTAAGGATTCTAAATCCTTCAGTTTTCACTAGAAACGCTTTATAATATCGGGAATTGATCAATTGGGGGTAAAATGGTCAAAAGACACATAATCGTTACATTATAAGAGGACGATATTGACAACTTCAATTTTGATAATTAAGAATATTGTGATTTTAATTATATTTTTAATTTACTATTATGTCATTAATTAGAAGAATATTACTATGTTTAGTGTTGCATTTATTCTTATATTTTATTATTTACTTACTTAAGCGTGTTAGAATTGACAAACATTATATACATAAATACAAAGTGCAACGTTTCAAATTTTTATATAAGACACAAATAAACTACTACATAAAAAGTGGCGATTACATAATATATTAGAAAAATCATAGAAAATACACAATACATAAAAAGTTAAACCACTAAAAATAAAAACAAACTACATAGGAAATAATAAACCTAGCCGAGAATGCAACATTTCAAAATTACAAACAACAACAAGAGACCACAAATCATCCTCGAAAATTTCACTTTCTCTTTCAAAGCATTTGTCTGGCGTTGAGAGTATCAAAGATTATCCTTGAAAAAACTCTTTTTTTCTTCCGATTCTTTTAGCAACATCTCCAGAAGTTCAAATTTTTCTAGAGCTTCCCTAAGCTGACACTGTAAATCAAATTTCACGGTATCTATATTGCTTCGTGAAGTCGCGGTATCTCCATCAACCGCTGCCTTTTTAAACTTCGGCTCCACCGTTTTATCCACGGGAACTCGATCTTCCCACCGAAAAGATGAGCATCCACCATTTTCCTAGTAAAATAACAAATAAAAAATAAATTTTGTAAAGTAGAAAATGTAGACAATGTGACAAAAACTATATAAAAAGTTGAAAAATAAACTTACTTCGGGCACTTTACAACGCCAAAAATGATAGCCCGAATTTTCTTGGGTCCTTGATATTTTGAGCCATCAATATACACCGCAATAACATATGTGGGTTTCTATAGTATGAAATGATGATTCGGAATTTCGAGACATGATTTATGGGGGATAAAGTATGGCAAAAGAGTGAAAAATGGAGGAGAATGGAGAAGTGTTGGAAGATGGAGGTTCTGCCCTAGTTTTATTGACTTGTATAAGGCAGGAAATTCCTGCGTTATAAGCATGTAAGATAAATGCCAGCATTTATCAGGGTCAAGGACTTAACTGAGCCGTTACAGTTAAGTCCTTTGACGTACCGCGTTAAGGGTACTTTTGACCCCCCCCCCCCCCCCCCCCCTTTTTTTTTTAGGTATTTTGGTACCCTTTTTTTTTTTTCTTGGGTAGTTTGATTCAATTCTTTTTTTGTTTTTGTTTTTGTTTTGTTGTTGTTGTTTTTTTTTTTTTTTTGGGTCATTTATGTTTCGGACTCATCTAAATATGACTAAAGCAAAATAGGGAAGATAGAAGAGGGGCGTATTTATATTTGAGAGATACATAGGTTAAATTAAAAGATAGTTTTATAAAAATTAAATATGATATATATAGCATAGTTCCGACAGCGGAATACTCAATCTCCGGCCATTGTGATTTTGTGGGAGATTTTTTTTTGGTGAGATGACTTTATAGGAATCAATAGAATTACTTTATTATATAATTCCATTAAGTTGAGTGATGGTTTAAAAAATTAACTAAATATCCTCATTATGCTTTAAAAAGATGTATATTTAGGGTGTCAATGGTTCGGTTTGGTCGGTTTTTTTGCAAAAATTTATACCATACAATTTTTCGGTTACTCTACTATATTTAACCAAAATTAAACTTTTGAAAACCGTCCCAATGAGATCGGTTTTTCTTCGGTATCGGTATGGTTTGGTTAATTTTCGGTATTTTTTAAAAAATCACCTAATGCAATACAAAAAAAAAAAAAGGATTAAAAAGTTATGGAAGAAACAAACTGAAATTAAAACACTACATTATTGATGCGCACAAATACAACAACATCTACTTATAACTTATAAGGAACACACTACACGATAAATACGTATATTCATTGCTTCTAAAAGAACATTAAAATTATTAAAAATTAGAACTACAATGGATTGATGAATCTTGCAGGTAGCAAGGCGGCAAACCAACAATTGTATCAAGACATTATAATTGGTGTTTAAAGATTATTTTTATCATAAGAAATTATTGAAAATTAGAACTATATAAATTAATTGTCATTAGGTTCTAGTGGCTGTGGAGAGAGAGTAATTGTACTAAAAAAATTAGTTAAAGAATTTGCAATACGAAGTTATATGTAGTTACTGCCATTGCTAATTGGAATAAGAACTTTAAAAATTTAGAAAAAAAATATAAACAAAAAGAAGAGGAGGAGAAACCAAACCTTTTCTTCTTTTGGAGCAGTTGATGATATTATCGTGTAGAAGTGTTCGAGACTTTATGTATTTTGTTTCAATAGGGTCGACGGGTAGGTTTAAGTTTTAGTTATAGCCCTCTCCATTTAAATTCATCCTAAGGACAAAATATCTGAAGCTATGTATTATAAATTATGATATATAAAATATATTTCTACATATGTATTTATTCGGTTCGGTTCGGTATTTTTTCGGTATTCTTTATACAATAAAAAACCCACCCTAATTATTCGGTACGGTTATTGATTTATTTTAAAACGATCGGTAAAAAGAACCTAAAAATCGGTTCGGTACGGTACAGTTCGGTCGGTTCAATCGGTTTTTGAAAAACCATTGACACCCCTAGTATATATCATATAACTAGTTAGATGAGGCCGAACACTCAAGATATAAAAATAGTGGTAATATTTTAATTAAAAAAATATAATTTGTAGCATATATTCTTTCCGTATAATTAATACTCCTTCCGTTTCAATTTATGTGAACCCATTTGACTGGACACGGAGTTTAAGAAAGAAGAGAAGACTTTTAAAATTGTGGTGTTAAATAAGTCACATACACTTTGTGTGGTTATAAATCAATGCATAAAGGTAAATTGTTTCCAAATATAGAAAAGGGTCATTCTTTGTGGAACGGACTAATAAGGAAATAGGTTCACATAAATTGAAACAGAGGGATTATAATTTAGTGGCACGTTAAATATTGTTGGTAAGTTTTCATAATTATTAAATACTTAATTTTTAAACAAAACATTATTTATGAGGAAAAATATTTGCAGGAGAATTAGCAAATATATAAAGGATTATGTAAAGTAACATAATTTAAATTATATAAATAGTTACAACTTGGTGAAAATCATAAATTGAAAGATATTGGATTTTTATGAATTTGTGAGCATATAATTTCCTTATTCATAGATAAAAATAGAATTTTTGGTAATGCATTAAATTTTAATTTCACTCGTGATATTTCACGTGGCAAGAGTTTGTGCTAGTTAAACAAGATGATTTAAACTTTGTATTAGACCAAATTAAGGAAAAAACTAAATTCATTAAATTAACCTCAAAAATCAATTTAGTTCTTTAAAAATATTTGATAGGTATTAGGGATTTGAGGTTTAGGGGTTTCACTTGCAGACCAAGCCTTGCTGCTTCCATCAATCTCCAATCCTAAGTTTCTTTCTCTACATGAATCAAGTTTTCGACAGGGCCATCCCGATCGAGGACTAATCAGAGATCTACTATAGAATTTTTTTTATAATGCACAATACTTCTTGCATAGCTTTTATATACATTTTAATTTTAAAATATTAAGTTGATCGAATTTAATATAGCTTCAAAATTTAGTCAAATTGACTTAGAAAAATGAAAAGTGCCACATAAATTAAAAAACGGAAGAGAGTAATTAGTACTCTCTCCGTCCCAAAAAGATTGTATTAGTTTGAATTGATACGGAGTTTAAAAAATAAAGGGAGACTTTTGAAATGTGTGGTTCAAAATAAGCCTTAGATATTTGTGTGACTATATATCATCGCATAAAGTTAAAATGCTTCTAACTATAGAAATGTGCCAATCTTTTTGGGATAAACTAATAAGGAAAGTAAGACAATCTTTTTGGGACGGAGGAAGTAAGATCTAATAAATATCCTGTTGGAAAAGAAAATATGGCTTCAAAAGTTGCCTAAATTTTACCAAAATATATAATCACAAATAATACAAAGAATAATCTAATACTCTATCCAATTCATAATATATGGTATTTTTAGCATGGGACACCCCCTAAAAAATCACTAACCCCTAAAAAGTAAATAGTATAAATTTAATATAATTTCTTCGTTATGTAAAAATACACTTATATAAATAAGGATAAATTTAAAAATAAAACTATTAATAACTTTTTTATTATGTAGAAAATTATTTATTTTGAATTAAATGTAAAAGTTAAAAAAATATAATATAAACCAGAGAGAGTACGGAAGCAAAATTACTACAATATTAGTCATAGGAACGGACTTTGAAAAAGAATGTAGGGGTGAGCATAAATACCGAAAACCAAAAAACCGGACCGAACCAAATTAATTCTATTTTTCGGTTTCATTTTTTTTTTAATACCAAATTCGGTGTTCGGTTCTGGTTCACCGGTTTTTTGATTTTTCAGTTAAACCGAAATTTTACTAAATAATTTTTACTACCCTCAGATTACTCAGCCCACTCCACTCTCTCATGCCCAAGTTAATTTATCCAACTCCAAGCCCACGCCTAATCTAACCCAAATTAATATATCCTAATTCCTAAGGCCTAACTCCTCACGCTATCTCACACTCTCACAGTCCTCACGCTCACACCTCACAGTAGGTCCAGTTTTGAATGATTTTTGTTTGGTTTTCATTTTTCATCTAACATCTAAAATAGATTCACCGACAATTAATTAATGAATGTGGAGACAGTTGTGCATGACTTGAAGATTGGTTAGCAATATTATCTTACATGTCAATGTTACGTGATGATTTCTTAAAATGTCTTGAAATAGGGGCCATCCTATTAGCGTAGAGTGACCACAGACCCTCCTTTTGCATCACATTAAGATAGATTGTTAGCGGCATCTAGTCAAGTAAACAATATGCACAAAAAGAATTAAAAGAACATTTGCTGCTACTGCTCAGTGGTCACTTATTGTTTAAGGCGGTGTTGGGGCCATTGTTGTCAAAGGCACGCTTAAGCCTTGAAGCGAGGCGCAAAACATGTCGATGAATTGAAATAGACCATTTTAAATTAAAAAAAAAAACATAAAATAGCTCTTTTTTAATTTAAAAAAAGTCCATTTTACAAGCAGAAAACCGAATTAGAAAAACCGAAACCGAATCGAACAGAATCGAACTTTAAAAAATCGAACCGAACCGAATTAATTCGGTGCGGTATTCGGTGTCCATTTTCAAAAAATCGAAACCGAAAAACCGAATCGAAGTTTGAAAAGACCGAACACCCACCCCTAAAAGAATGAGTGCCCAAATGAAGTAGGCAAAGAAAAGGCATCCACGTGTAGCATCGAGATGCAAGTAAAAGCAGTCACGCGCAGCAACTGGAAATTTTTTTATTCACCTTGTGAGGACGATAACTCATTGAGATAGTCGTTTATATATAGTACTAATACTAATACTAATATAGTACTTCCCTGTCCCATTTTATTTGAAGGAATTTGATTTGGTATAAAATTTAAGAAATAAAAATAGACTTTTGAATCTTGTGGTCTAAGAAAAATTAAAAAAAATTATGTGGCGAGATATCATTTCATTAAAGGTCAAAAAGTAAATTGAAATTGAGTTATTACTAAATATAGAAGGTGTCATTTTTTATTAGATTAACTTAAAAAAAAGTGTCATATAAATTAGAACAAAGGGAGTAATCTCTATATAATATAAAACTAGACATAGATAAGGTGATGTGACACCTCTTTATAGTCTAGAAAATTATTTATCTTTTTTCTCCTTTTTTTGGTCTTTTCTTTAATTATACAATGTAAAACTCTAATTATCTCTTGATTATTATGCTCAATGATAGACAATTGAATTTAATATGACAGGAAGTTGAAAGTATTCGAATCATGTATTACGCGATTACTCTATTAATGACGAACTTTAATACATCCGTTAAAAGCCTTTCAATTTCTAAAACGGCCAACTTTAGCATATAAAACAAAAAGTTTGCAGTATTCTTCGTATTCTTTTATTGTCATTCGATTAATATTGCCCACTCCTAATGTTAATTCAGCTCTAGAGGTAATGTTTTCTCCTATGTTGTTATTTTTGTTTCTTAGTTACTAAATTAATTTTTTTTTATGCTTTGTCGTCGTTGTGACAATCAGGCTCTGCGATTAACCTTTTTGTTGCACCAGGAAAAGAAAGCAATTGCAGTTACTTCTATCAAATGTACTTTCTTACTAATGGTATCATGATTTATACTTTTGTTGGTGAGCTTATGGTCTAATTATAATAAGCTGGTGAGTGGTGAGTACTACTACAAATGATCTATACTTTAAGATGTTTATTTGGTCTTAACTTTGCCCACTTTTAATTGGCATTTTCAATTTGACTGACATTTAAGCTGAAGTCGATTGATTAAGCTAATCTATATATATTATAAAGTTAGGCATAGACAAGGTGATGTGATACTTCTCTATGGCCACCATTCTTATTTATCTTTTTTCTCATTTTTTTTTTTGAAAATTTCCCTTTATTTGATAGTAAAAAAAAATCTCCAAAAAATAAGTGTTACACCCCGTATCTTCGAAGAAACACTTATCAAATTTGAAACATAAGTACGTTGAGTTATGGTTAAGTAAAACCACTTTGGAATATAAGGAGCAAGCATTATTAAGTATATTTAATGAGTGAAGCATGTATATAAGGTATACCGGAAGGTTTTATAAGGAAATGGGCGGAAGAAATGGAGTGGTACGAATTTGGAGAAAGGATAAGTAAAGTTTCGTATGAAAATTTTGGTCCAACTTGAAGGAAGAATATGTCTTAGCATATGAAGTGTTTTGAAGTGAAACAAAAGCCTAAAATGAAGTTTGTCGAGTCTAGTTTTCAACGCAACCAACCGCTCATTAATAAGACATCGGAGTAGAGAATTATGGACATTACAAGTTAGGTGACAGAGCGAGTAAACGTCGCTACAAGAACCGACTTGCTACAAGATCGTTGCCAAGTGACCCCCGAATTTGACCCACTATTTAAGGACCAAATCTGATCCAAAACCTCATTTTCAGCCAAGAATTCTCCAAATAATTCCCAAATCTTCTAGAAAATTCTCCCAACTTCTGTCCACAAGATTTTAACGCGAATTAAGTATAATCTCCGGATTTAAGTTTGGACAACACGTAGTTGCGATTATACTATCGTATTGTGGTGAATCTTGGTTGGAATTCAAGGCAAATATTGGAGATATCGCGGTACTAGCGAGAATAAGGTATGAATCTCTCCTTATTAATATGGATATAAGTTTATTTACGGGAGTAGAGTTGTAGAATAATCGTATAGTGGATTTGTTGGTGGAAAAATTGGACAAATGTCGTGTGGGATATTTTATGGAATATTTTGGTGTTGATAATATTGTTGTTGATGTTGGTATTGTTGTTGTTGTTATTGGTTCTTTGAATTGAGATTTCGGGTTAGGCATATAAACGTGGGAGATCTTTGCTTTAATTTGTGAGATTCTAAAGGGATTTTAATTAAAGGCTTAAGACAAGTGTATGATGGTGAGCCTAATAATAGTATGAACGATTTTATATGTAGATTACGAGTGAGGAGATAAGTGGGAAGGTCAAGGACCAAGATTCCAGGTATGTTAAGGTTACTTCCTTTCTTTCTAAACGCATGATTCTTTTTCCTATGAACGCTTACATGGATTCTATAATATTCTTATTTCCAAAAATCTAGAAGTTCATGATTCTCATAGTTCTTGTGATGCTAAAGATAGATGTTTCTGTGATGGTAATAATGATGATGATTCCAGTTCTTAAGATTCCTACTATTGAGACCTCTTTGACTATTCGCACCAAGATGTGCTATTCACGAAGATTATTCTTGGGTTACCATAACCCTAGTGTAGTACTCCTCTCTAGTTAAAAGCTAGTATAAGAATAGTTGAGTTACATAAGTGATTGAATGTCAGGAAGTATAATTAGTGTATATGTTGTTTATAGGCTATTATGTTGCCTTCAAGTTATTATTATATGTATACGCCTGGCCTACAGGTCATGGAGTTATTGCCTGGCCTACGGGTCATGGAGTTGTTGCCTGGCCTACGAGTCATGGAGTTATTACCTAACCGACAGGTCACGGAGTTGTGCATACCTGACCTACGGGTCATGGAGTTGATTATACCTGACCTACGGGTCATGGAGTTTATTATGCCTGACTTACGGGTCATGGAGTTGCTTATGCCTGACCTACGGGTCATGGAGTTGATTATACCTGGCTTATGAGTCACGACATTTTATTTATGGAGTTATGTTATCTATGCCTGACCTTCGAGTCACCAAGTTATATCTATAGATTATGTTATCTTGCCTCGGATGAGAGGCAACCTGCAGTAAGTACCTCCGGATGCTTTCGAGATATTCGCAGCATAGCTTGTTATTTCATTTCAGTGGTTATCTTGCCTTACATACTCGGTACATTATTCGTACCGACGTCCCTTTTCCGGGGGCGCCGCATTCATGCCCGCGGTACGGATCGAATTGACATTGACAACTCCTCGATGAACGCACTTGACATCCGTCGGTGGTGAGCTCCCTTTTGTTCGGAGTTTCCAGGACTATGCAGAGTCTTTCTTTTGTGTTTATGGACGACGGGTGAGCCGGAGCCCTGTCCTGCCCATAACTCCGTTATACTTCCTTAGAGGCTTGTAGACACATGTACACGGATAAATCGGTCGAATACCGTGGCCCCGTGGCCCATCCTTTGATGCATAGTTACTTATGAGAGCCGTTTCGGCTCATACAATAGTTTTAGCAGTTTCGCATATATTCCATGAAGCGGCCGGACCGCATACTATTACGTTTTGTTTCTTGAGGAGGCGGCCAGATCGCAGAGAGTTATATGTATATATCTGTGTTGGGATTTTTCTGAGTGCAGGTGGCCACTTTAGGCCTATCCACATTCTTAGCTAAATGTAAGTTTAAATGTTGGTTCGCCCGGTCCAGGTAGGCACCGGGTGCCGGTCGCGGCCCTCCAGATTTGGCGTGACAAACTTGGTATCAGAGCAGTTCTGTCCTAGGGTTGTCTACAAGCCGTGTCTAGTAGAGTCTTGTTTATGGTGTGTTGCGCGCCACATTTATAAACAAGAAGCTACAGGGCATTTAGGATGGTTACTCTTCTTTCTTATCTTAGATCGTGCTGTAGAGCTAAGCCATAGGATATGAAGTTCCTGATTCTAACCCTAACTATTTTGAGTTGTGGACGAGTAGTTGATTATACAGGTTGGAGAAATTGATGAGAATTGAAGTTTGTTGACCCGAAAGGTATGTTCCCTACTTTGCTGATATTGATGTATATGGACGACTAGTACATGAGCGGGATGCCACTTGTATTTGTGATTGCCCTGAGAGACATTGGATGTGTTTTTTTGGTGCGAGGTTGAGGTAGTAAGAATTATAGAGGAAACTCTGCCAAAATCTTTACAAATTGAATTGTTTGAATGTTTATGCTATAGAGAAAGAATAAAGGGGAAATGTCATAGTCAGACGTTTGGTAAGTTATGATTGAATGAAGAATTATGAGATGTTTTCAAAGAGAGGTTTTAGAATGATTCTAATTTTATTTAAGAGGTGAACCGGAGGGAAAATGATTAGTAGTTAGAGGAACTGGAATGAGTTACATTCAAGATTTCAGAGGACTGAGGCTCATTGAAGATATAGGGAAAGCCGACTTTAAGAACTCAAGTATAGTATTATGATTTATAGGCTGGTCAGTAATGGAAAAAGGAAGTTAACGAGTAAGGGAAGGTTTTATTCCAGAAGTTTATATATGTAGGGTCAGGACAGGTTGATGACAGGCACATGGACTCATTTTATTGAACTTCCCTATATGATGTAAGTTCGCATTGGGATTCAGAAGTCACCAGTTATTTGACTCCAAAGGGACTTTGAGTATTCGATAATTGGTACTATTCTGAGAATCATTATGACCAAGTTACTTCTAATACTAATGACGACCTCGGACCCAGGATTGAGAAGTGGTTATGTAGGTTGGGCTACAACTATGATTGCCTTCTGGATTATTTATATAATTCCCAATATGCAATATTGTTGACCGATTAAAGAAATGAAGATCATACCAACTTCAGGCAATAGTTGATCCTTATAAGAAGGTTTCACCTTGATTTTTTTTTTTCAGACGAATGTTGTGAAGGCCACTTGACGACAGAAAAATAAAAGCGATGTTGGGTTATGAAAAAAAAATAGAGTAGGTGTTCGAGTGGAGATTATTCATTAAGGCTATATCGCTAGAAACTCATAATTAGGACTTAGAAAAATATGCTAAGAAGTCCTACAAATTCAGACATGCGAAAGGTATGAGAAATCAGAATAGCTGAGGGAAAATTAGGAGCATATAAGCCTTACGATTAGAATTCAAAATGATTGTAAGGTAGGAGTCTGGCTAGCTGGTCAAAAAAAGAGGAGATGTAATAAGTCACAGACTCAGGACAGAGTTGAAAAGCAACGGGAGTATTTTGTAAGTAAGATATTGAAAAGCAACGCAAATGATAAGTCATGTGTGGCTATGTTAAATATTATGTGTGCCCTTATGATCAATCTTATGATGTGCTAAAGGAATTGATTGAATTTGGATATTGAAACTAAGGTAACAAGCTGCTACATGGCGCATCGAGATTGGTTCCTACGAATATTAAAAGTTAGATAATCATGATGCAACGACATCAGGGAGAAGATTGTGATATCAAGATAAGAAAATAAATGTGAGCAGGAGAAATATGTTCCTAGTAAGGATCGAGCAAAGTATTGGAGGGAAGGGTTAAGGCGGCGGTGGAGACAGAAAACCATTCGGATAAATTTTTAAAGTAAACGAGCAGGAAGGATAGAATGTGGCAAAAGGTGATAATGGGCGAATGCGAAAATCCCGGAAATAGATTTTGGTAGATAGGATCGAAGTATAATAACAATGGATATGGATGTAACCTGAGGAAGAATAATCAGATTTTATAAAAAGAGTCAAGGGATTTCTGACTCTTAAGGTATACCCGGAGGGGTAAATATGAAGCCATATTGATACGCTCACCTAGAAAATGGAAAAGTGCCCCAAGAAATGATCTTTGCAATAGAACGGATTTGTACTTATAGTGGAATGTTCTACAGACTCCCAGACAATTATTATAGAACGACAAATGGGAAAGGGCGTTTATTGAGTAAAAGGAAATTCAGGGAAACTATAAGGATAAGAGTAAGAGAAGGTGTGTTAATGAATTGGTTAAAGAAGTGACGCGATTAATAAAGTTCACAGGATAGACCAGAAGCAAGCATTGATGTCATAAAACAATGGTCTTGATAAGGAGTGCAGAGATACAAAACTAAAGGAAATAGGATGAATATGCGAGGGATATGCATGAATATGAACAAGTTACGACATCGAAAAGGAAAGTCAAGAAAGGGATGAAAGGAGGAAGAAAAAGATATATTTTATGGGTATTTATGATTAGGACAAGGATCGACAAGATGTTAGAGGAACTATGACACCTGACTATGGTACAAACACTTAGTAAAGAAGAACTACAGAACAGTATGAGCTGGGAAAATGAAAGAACGGGTCGTGGGAAATAGATGCGATAGTACATTGACTTACGATGGTATTGAAAGAAGAAACCAGATTTGGTTGGCGAAAGGATAAGGTCAGTGTAAGAGCGGGAAATAGACAAAAGCCTTAAATCGCAAAGGTAAACAGAGGAAATGAGTATCTAAGAACTTTAGATATCTATGCGACTGATAAACTCAAACAACAAATAGGGTATGCTAGACTATGGGGAAGACTTATCAGGTAAAAATTAGGCGAAGGCTAAGAGTCAACGAAGAACCTCAAAGGAGGTAATAGAGAAATGACGCGTCTGATTGGAACAAAGCTGGCGACAATGAACCCTCATAGAACAACCAAAATAATGGTTCTTCTAGAAAGGAAATGTCTATGATTGAAAACTGCAGACAACGGAAAGAGTGAAATGATTTGAATTCGCGGCGTGATAAAGAGCCTGGTTCACATTTCGGCAAATTGTCCCTAATTTATCAGCCGGATTAAAGGATTAGCAACCTTAAGAATAAGTTGAAAGAAAAGGATCCTTGAAGAAGAGATTTGAGATATTCTTGGAATAGGCACAGTAATTACCGATAGCCAGACCGAGCATAAGAAGCCTTATCAAGAACAAGAGAGGATCAAGTAAAGTATATGGATGAAAGGAAATTTCGGCGTGACATTAGCTGGAAGATAAAATACCGCAAGGATCGATTCAGCTCCTACCAGAAAGCGAGGGATACTACATTACCAGTTTCTGAGGTTATCCTTAAGGGGGGAAGAATACGTTAAATCCCAAGAAGAGGAGGGCACTGCGAATAGGATCATAAGTTGAGCTCCGAATGAGTGAATATGACTGCACGTAAGTAAAGTAAATACCAAAAAATTCCGGTGATAATATTGACATCAATGTTACACTCCGTATCTTCAAAGAAGCACTTATCAAATTTGAAACATAACTACGTTGAGTTATGGTTAAGTAAAACCACTTTGGAATATAAGGAGCAAGCATTATTAAGTATATTTAATGAGTGAAGGATGTATATAAGGTATACCGGAAGGTTTTATAAGGAAATGAGCGGAAGAAATGGAGTGGTACGACTTTGGAGAAAGGATGAGTAAAGTTTTGTGTGAAAATTTTGGTCCAACTTGAATGAAGAATATGTCTTAGCATATGAAGTGTTTTGAAGTGAAACAAAAGCCTAAAATGAAGTTTGTCGAGTCTAGTTTCCAACGCAACAAACCGCTCGTGGATAGGACATCGGAGTAGAGAACTATGGACGTTACAAGTTTGGTGACAGAGCAGAAACGCTGCTACAGTAACCGACTTGCTACAGTACTGCTACAGTGACCCCCCGAATTTGACCCACTATTTAAGGACCAAATCTGATCCAAAACCTCATTTTTCAGCCAAGAATTCTCCAAATAATTCCCAAATCTTCTAGAAAATTCTCCCAACTTCTGTCCACAAGATTTTAATGCGAATTAAGTATAATCTCTGGATTTAAGTTTGGACAGCGCGTAGTTGCGATTATACTATCGTATTGTGGTGAATCTTGGTTGGAATTCAAGGCAAATATTGGAGATATCGCGGTACTAGCGATAATAAGGTATGAATCTCTCCTTATTAATATGGATATAAGTTTATTTACGGAAGTAGAGTTGTAGAATAATCGTATAGTGGATTTGTTGGTGGAAAAATTGGACAAATGTCGTGTGGGATATTTTATGGAATATTTTGATGTTGATAATATTGTTGTTGATGTTGGTATTGTTGTTGTTGTTGTTGGTTGCTGAATTGAGATTTCGGGTTAGACATATAAATAGGGGAGATGCTACCCGAATTTCGGTAGATTCTAAAGGGATTTTAATTAAAGGCTTAAGACAAGTGTATGGCGGTGAGCCTAATAATAGCATGAACGATTTTATATGTAGATTACGAGTGAGGAGATAAGTGGGAAGGTCAAGGACCAAGATTCCAGGTATGTTAAGGCTACTTCCTTTCTTTGTAAACGCATGATTCTTTTTCCTATGAACGCTTACATGGATTCCATAATATCCTTATTTCCAAAATCTCGAAGTTCATGATTCTCATAGTTCTTGTGATGCTAAAGATAGATGTTTCTGTGATGGTAATAATGACGATGATTCCATTTCTTAAGATTCCTACTATTGAGAACTCCTTGACTATTCGCACAAAGATGTGCTATTCACGAAGATTATTCTTGGGTTACCATAACCCTAGTGTAGTACTCCTCTTTAGTTAAAAGCTAGTATAAGAATAGTTGAGTTACATAGGATGATTGAATGTCAGGAAGTATATTTAGTGTATATGTTGTTTATAGGCTATTATGTTGCCTTTGAGTTATTATTATATGTATACGCCTGGCCTACGGGTCATGGAGTTATTGCCTGGCCTACGGGTCATGGAGTTGTTGCCTGGCCTACGAGTCATGGAGTTATTACCTGACTGACGGGTCACGGAGTTGCGAATACCTGACCTACGGGTTATGGAGTTGATTATACCTGACCTACGGGTCATGGAGTTGATTATACCTGACCTACGGGTCATGGAGTTGATTATACCTGACCTACGGGTTATGGAGTTGCTTATGCCTGACCTACGGGTCATAGAGTTGCTTATGCCAGACCTACGGGTCATGGAGTTGATTATACCTGGCTTATGAGTCACGACAGTTTATTTATGGAGTTATGTTATCTATGCCTGACCTTCGAGTCACGAAGTTATATCTATAGATTATGTTATCTTGCCTCAGATGAGAGGCAACCCAGGTAGAGTACCTCCAGATGCTTTCTTGAGATATTCGGAGTACAACTTGTTATTTCATTTAAGTGGTTATCTTGCCTTACATACTCGGTATACTATTCGTACTGACGTCCCTTTTGCTGGGGGGCGCTGCATTCATGCCTGCAGGTACTGTTGCACCCCGTAGTTTCGTACGTGAAAATTTATAAGTGTTAGACATTCTAAGTACGGATACTGGAGCTCCTTTTAAGAATATATGATATTGTGCGAGCTACTCCTACGGTCATGACGGTTTACGTTCATATAATAAGCTATGGGAAATTCGGGGCAAAGCAAATCGAAGAAAATAAATTTGTCGAAAATTTGGAAAAAGTTGACAGAATTTTGGACATAATTTTGGGTCAACTTTGGAGGGATATATCTCCTAGTATATTAAGAGTTTTAAGGTGTTTCAAAAGCCTAAAATGAATTTTGTCGAGTCTAGTTTCCAACACAATAAACCGCTCATCAATATGATGTCGAAGTAGAGAATTATGGACGTTACAAGTTCAGCTGACCGAGCATAAACGCGTGCTACGATCTTGCGCATCAGAATCGCTATAATCTTGCATACGGTGACCCGACCCGAATTTGAACTAATATAAAAGGGGCTTGCCCCCTTTTTTTTAGCCAAAAACCTCTTTCAAATTGTTCCAAAATCCTCTAGAAATTTCCCCAACTTCCAAACCCAAATTTCAAGCCTAAATCAACAATAATTCCCGAATTCCGATTCAGGCAACGTATAGTTGCGAGTATAGAATCATATAGCGACGCGTGTGGTTCAAGTTTAAGGTGAATAAAGTGAAGTTCTTCTACTATAAGGTATGTTCTTGCTATTATTTACATGATTAAGATATTATAACGGTTTAGCAATTCTTGGAAAGGAAAGAATCATAGGAGAAAAATCATTAAGAGTTGAATATAATTCTTTGATTATGGTATTATGGATGTTGTTATGGTTGGTTTGAATATTGGAGAAACATCGTGTGGGATGTTTTATGGAATCTATTGGTATTGATATGGTTGTTGATGTTGTTGGTATTGTTTGGGAGTTGTTTTGGTATTTGGAGGAGGTAAAGAATATAGGGGAGATCTTTGCCGAAATTTCGCGATTGTAGAAAGATTTATTTAAAGGACCAAGACAAGCATATAAAGGTGAGTCTAACAATAGTATAAATTTTCTTGAATATAGATTTACGAGCCTGGGAGGACAAGCATTGAGTAGTTAAATTTAAGGCGACCAAAAAGGTATGTTAAGGCCAAACCCTTTCTTTCTTAAGGCATGATTCTTTTGTTATAAACCTTTGTGCCATATCCATAATATCCTTGCTTTCACAAATGCTAGAAGCATATGAATCTATGATCTTTATGATATTATTGAGCTTACTCGTGATCTTGAGACTATTCTTTGTGATTGATCTCACCTCATAATACTTGTTCTTTCGAGGTGAGATATAGCGATGACGATTCTATTTCTAATGCTATCTAAGTTCATGATTCTCGAGACTCCCATGACATCGTCGACTTCACCTTAAGATAGTTGATCTTCTAAGGAAAGATATAGTGATAACGATAATGCTAATGATGATGTTGATTTCATTTATGTATTTTTATGTATATGTATGTATATATGTATGCATTGCATCCCATCGATTGGGCATAACATCGAGTCCGTAAGTGGCCGAGTACGAGATAACATCAAGTCCCGTGGGGCGAGTACGGATAACATCGGGTCCCGCAAGGGGCGAGTACATGTGTAACATCGAGTCCCGCAAGGGCCAGCACGGATAACATCGGTCCGCAAGGGCCGAGTACGGATAACGTCGAGTCCCGCAAGGGCCGAGTACGGATAACACCGAGTCCCGAAAGGGCCGAGTACGGATATGACAAATGTATGTATAGTAAGTGTATGTGAATGCATATTTATGTATAGATGTGTATGAAATGTTTTTCCTGTAGACGAGTAGTTTACATGATAGAGGTCTTAAGAAGAGTGCGAGGTATAATTACTTACTTTATCTTATGTTATCTTCTTTCTGATATCATACTACTATTCTTGCCTTACATACTCAGTACATTGCTCGTACTGACATCCCTTCTTGTGGACGCTACGTTCATGCCTGCAGGTGTAGATAGACGAGACGAGGATCTTTCATCGTAGGTTGCTTTCAGGTATTGGTCTCGAGTGGTGGCTCCACTTCTTCCTGGAGCATTACCGAGTCTGAGTCGTATATGTTTTTCTTTTTGACAAGAGGGTATGTCGGGGGCCCTGTCCCGACTTGTATACTTTAGTCATGTTCATAGAGGCTTTGCGGACGGGTTCTCGTGTACAGACTTAGTCATAGTGTGACAAGAGAGTAATGTCGGCATCATGGGTCTATTGTACATATATTTATGCATGATATTATGTTCATATTTAGCCTCTTGATCTTATTGTTTCCATTTGAGACACGAAGGATGTAAGTTATAAGTCGGTTCGCTCGGTTCCTGTAAGGTGCCGGGTGCCAATCACGCCTTACTTAGGGTGGGGTGTGACAGGTATAGATCGACAGATTGACAGAACTCAGTAGACAGTACTTGACATCCGCTGGTGGTGAGCTCCCTTTTGTTCGGAGTTTCCAGTACTATGTGGAGTCTTTCTTTTGTGTTTATGGACGACGGGTGAGCCGGAGCCCTGTCCTACCCATGACTCAGTTATGCTTCCTTAGGGGCTTGTAGACACATGTACAGTACAGTCAGTCAGTCTGTGGCCCCGTGGCCTATGCTTTGATGCATAGTTACTTATGAGAGCCATTTCGGCTCATACAGTGGTTTGAGCATTTTCGCATATATTCCATGAGGCGGCCGGACCACATACAATTACGTTTTGTTTCTTGAGGAGGCGGCCAGACCACTGAGAGTTATATGAATATATTTGTGTTGGGATTTTTCTGAGTGTAGGTGGCCATTTTAGTCCTATCCACATTCTTAGCTAAATGTAAGTTTAAATGTTGGTTTGCCCGGTCCAGGTAGGCATCGGGTGCCGGTCGCGGCCCTCCAGATTTGGGGCGTGACAATAAGTAAATAAATACACCTCCTTTATGTCATTAACAAATTCTTACTCCATTATTATCCCGCAATGGTTTTCTATGGCTCTGACTAACGTTTAGGAGTGCACGTAGTCTAGCACTTGAATGCTTTTGGAAGGCATTTATTTATGTGAATTCTTCAATTGCTTCCCAAAACAATAGTTATTTGTTTTGTAACTGATACATTTAATGAGTATGTTAAATTGGATAAGGGAATTATGGGAAGGCAGTGAATGAAAGCCAAATGTAAAATAATGGCAAATGTAAGGAATAAGATGAATTGAAAGAGGAAGCACGAAATGGAAGAGAGAGTGAAGTTAAGGGGTTTAAAAGCTAAGGTGGCTTTTGAAATTCTTAGGCTTGAACCATTACACCAATCAATGAATGTCAATATTTCATGCGAGGTTTAGTTACAACGTTATCGGCTCAACCGATGATTATCACTCATTTACGTCTTTTGCTATACCCATGTTTCCTTTGACATTAAATTCCATTACTTCACCATTGATAACATGAGTATAATTGCAGCCAGAGTCAAGAAGTATAATTGCAGCCAGAGTCAAGCCTATAAATATTACTGCAGTAGCATTTTGATTTCAACCACAAATCCTCTTCCACTTCGAAACCAGCTTTGTTTCCGGATTTATATACATATGAGATTTTTGTCGCCTTCTCTTTTTGTGAATCTGCATCTTCAAAGGATTAGCAAGAAGATAGGAAAATAATCGTACAGAGGATTCACCACTGTTTTTCGAATGTCTACCTTCGTACCCTGCTGCGTCAACGCTAATCGATGAATATGAGGATGAAATAAAAGGTTTGTTGAGGAAGCTAGAGACGAGTCTCATAGGGTAGCGAAAAAGAGTGTATTTAGGATTTCATGAGAAACTTTTTTTTCTCTGCTTTTCTGTTCTCCTCCTCCTCTTTTTTTGAACTCCTTAACATTATACTATATGTGGTATATACATTTATTTGGGGATGTATTTAGAATTTTTTTTTAAAATAAAATGAACAAGGAAGAATTGTAAGAATTTTGCATAAATCTTGGAGCAAAATGTGGATTTTATTTATTTTACGCTAAAATCAGGATGAGTAAATTAAGAGAATATTACAAAAGATGAAGTAAAAGTAACATAAGGTGGCAATTTGAAGAGGTTATGAGTGATTTTGAGTAGAAAGAAGGAAATGAAAATGGTATTAAAAAAAAAAACGGAAAGAGTGGAAAAACAAGAAAGGAAAGAAGATAAATTTTACGGATATCTCCATCTTGATTCCATCATCCACGTCTATTTGTGGACAAAATTTGTGCATGTGCATTCACTTAATTTGGAAAATTTATAAATATTGTTGAGTGCTCTTTTCTTATTTTGTTCCCTTTCATTTACCTTTGATTTTATTCTTAGATTAAAAAAATCTTTTGAAGATAATTATATTTTAACTTGCGACACATATCAAATATATTACATAGTACAATCATCTCCAATAATATAATTACCTACACATATACATCTACAAAAGAATGTAAAAGTAATTTCACCTAAAATTAAACATTTAGTAAAGTTTAATATTTCTAAATAATGAAATTAGAGGAAATATTTGAATTTTTTTAAGGAAGAATATTTATGATGTAAAAGAATTTTTAATGATGATGTTGTTATGGTACTTACTTTCATAAGATTACGTTATGGGTTGAATTTAGAAACGGCCGTTTTTAAAATAAAAGTTCTATGAAATATTTCTGAGTTGAAATTATAAACATGTAATTTAGATTATCTGTTCTAAGTAAATATAAAAACATGTTTAGTTTTTGTATTTTTTAAAAAAAATTATTTCATGTTCAACAATAAAAAAATAAAAAAATTCGTAACTGAAGTGTTTTAGAATCACGCGAAGCGCGACCCAATTTACTAGTTAAAAATATGCTTGAAACTCAACTTTTAAAAACTGTATATTTTGTGCTTTGTTGGATTTTGCTTACCCTTTATAATTCTTCTTGACATCTCTTATTTGATACCGTGTATTTTGCAAATATGCTGAACAGGTGCAAGTAGCTTACTACTATTTAAATTAATGTTTGATATTAGCAATAAAATGTATATATTTTTTTTTAATTTAAAACCACCTAGCTGATTGCTAGTGGTGTTTTATTCCAAAATCAAAGTTTTTACACAGATAGGAAAAAATAAGAACAAAGCAAACAAACTAAAAAAGAAAAGCAACTACTCTAAGCTAAAGACACTGAGAACAGGATCAAAGTGCTGCAAACTGGAGGCATGCTACAAGTTCTCTTGTTTTGGGATGATAACACTATCAGACACCTCAAAGCTCTCACCAGGTGCAATGTTATCAGACCCCATGATAATTCAAACAAGAGTAAAGCTGCATATGCAATCTACTGCTGTCCATAATCTTGTGTAGACAAGTTGAATCCTTTGCACTACCTATATTGATCATAACATGGCTATTGTAAACTCCTAATCCAGGCCTGCTAGAAGATGAGAAGTAGAATGTTACACCTCGGAAAATTTCCCCTTAGCGTACAGTGAATAGACTAACGAAGGGCATGACGTATATGAGGTTTGGCCAAGTGAGAAATAGTCTTTAATGGTCCTAGTTAAGATTTCCAAAGACATTCGAGTTAAGGAAAGAAAGTTGTAAAGGAAAGCGAGTTATAAGTTGTGTGTCGGGCAAAAAAAAATTACAAGTATCGAGTTAATGATGTTTGAATGATGTGTTGGTGAAGAGTTATAATGTCCCTTAGATTGATAATGAAGTGATAAACAAGTGCTAAGAAGGTTCCATAAGGATTGAAGATCAAACGAGGTGACGGGAACAACTTTGGGTCACCGTGAGTTCCACGACCATGTTCCACGGCCCATATAATATTGCACGGACCGTGGATGGGTCCTCGTGAACTACTATGAGAGAATGTAGCACAGCTGGTCGTGAACCACGACCAGTTCCCACGAAAAGCACTTGGTTCCACGGACCATGGAACAGTCCGTGGAACTCCCGACGGGCTGAACTTAGTTTAATTATATAATGATGCTCCCATTTCATTTATTTCATTCCACACACTTCTTCATCTCTCTCAAGACCTCTAGAACCTTCCACATATTTCATCCACAAGAAATCCAAGGGAATCAAGGATCAACAACAAGAATTGGAGTGAATCAAGTGTATGAAGCCTCACTAAAATCAAGAAATCTCAAGAAAGGTGAAATAGGGTTTTGGTGCTAAAGGAATACTTCCACTCAAGGCTTGTTTCTACGTTATCTAAGGTAAGTTTTATGGTATTTTCATGATGTTTGAAGTGTTAATAAGTTGAAACACTTGGATTGTAGAAGAGTATAGAAAATGGGTCATAAATGGGTGAATAATGTCACTATTGGGTAGTAGTTGAAATGGATCATGAAAATGGATATGTTGAGAATATAAATATTTTATAAATGGTATTTAGAACATGGAATGAGTATTATATGTGAAAGAGCGCGATAATGGACTTTGGTCATGATTATGGAGAATTGGAGTGAAATTGTGAAATGCGAATAATGTAAATGAATGACAATTGTTGTTAGTGATATTATGATTGTTGTTATGAATGTTGGGAGTTGATATGGAGTATGGAGGAGAGTAGTATAAACAAAGGAAATGCTGCCCAATTTTCTCTAACATTAGTAAGCACGTCTTTATAAATGTTTAGCTAATGTCGATACGAATTCTTTTGAAGGTAGAATGAGTGCATTAAAAGAAGATCGAGCAAGCAATCGAATAGTTAAATGACAAAGGTATGTAAAGCTCAACCTTTCTTCCTAAGGCATGAATCCTATGTATGAATTTCCTCCTTCCTTATGAATTTCCTATCTTCAAGAAAGTTAAGAGTCCTCGTTCATGAATAGCTATATGAGATAAGAGATACGATATGGGCACGATAATGAGGATGATAAGCTAAAGTCTAAAGACTCTAGAGTTATGATATGATGTTCCTTCCAAAGCTAATGAAGCTATCCATAGTTCATTGATGCCGATTATTGTATACGCTCACCATATGTGCTAATTCCTTGAGTGAGGGAATGTTCATGAATTCCATAATGTAATCGGGGGTTCATGACCTTACGTCACCCCGATAAAGTATAATCATCCATGAGTCCCATGCATGCATTATGATGAATTATGATGAGCGATTATGATAGTGCCATGATATGCTTACGAAGCGATTAATAATGACGAGTCTATGATGATGCAAGATTGATACGATGATGTATGAGTGGTATGATGATGTATATGCATATGTGATGAATAATAATGGTAAGTATACGGTATATGTTATGAAGTCCACGTCATGGAAATGATATTATTTTTAATAGATTGTCCTTGATTTAAATACATGTTTTATGGAAAGCTATAATAAGCTTATGAGATACATGTGATGATAAGAGACATACCGAGCCTCGTCATGGCCGGGTACGGCAAACATATATGTGATACTGTCGAGCCACTATGTGGCTGAATACGGATACTGTCGAGCCACTACGTGGCCGAATACGGATACTGTCGAGTCACTACGTGGCCGACGGATATCGAAGCCTCACGTGGCCGAATACGGATAATGTTCAAATATGTATAAACGGAGATACGGCACTATGATATGTATATGTATGTGTTATGATGAATGCGAGATGATGATTAGTTGTACTAAGATCATGATATGCTTATAAGGAAGACGTATAATGATGTTAAGTGATGATAATGCCTAGATGGTCGGGTACGTGAGATCAGGACCGCATTGTAAATTATTTCATATGTAAGTATGTGGATGTAACAAGTGTATCATTAGAGGAATAAAGGGGTAAGTACGTATGGCGTATGCTAAAAAGGTATTACGGAGAAATAGACGATTCTTTATCTTATTATCCATCATGTTCCTATCACGTATTATTATCGTCGTTTTACATAGTGCATATTTCGTACCGACGTTATTTTCTTTGACGTGGTTCATGTAGGTAGACGAGGAGACGGTGCGCATCCACAGTAGCTATCGAGATCGACAGAGCCCTCCTTTATTCGAGGTGCTATTTTGAGATGATTTTTGTGTACATATATTTTGGGCACGACGTGTCCCGTCATCATTCCATATGTCTAGTACTCTAGTAGAGGCTCGTAGATACGTATGTGTGAGTAGTATGGTCTCACAAGTCTCTCACATGTATACGCACGTATGTACATTACTATTTTGATAGCCTAAAGGGCTGATGTCTATAAAGTAAAATATGTTTTAAATGAAAGTCGTTTTCTATGATCATGAATGATGAGAAATATGAGTGAAGGCAGGATAAGTAATAGAATGAGTGGTGCTCAGTGGTTAGCCCCGAGTACCCGTCATGGCCCTAGTCGGGTCGTGACATAGAACTGGTAATGCCATTATCTAGCTAGGCAGTCTTAGTAGTTACTAGTCATATTACAATCTGATGATGACTAATGAGCTTGAACTAAAGTGCAAAAACTCCTTCTTCAATGTAGTTCCCTTTCCTTGTTTGTTTTGAATATGAAGTTAGGCATCATAGATTTATCCATATTTAGCAATCTCCTCCCTGTAGGTGTGAGTTCCCGAAAATCGTTAACTTGTAAATGATCGCACAATTGAACACACCCTTGCTAAATAATCTACTACCTTTTTTTCCCCCCTCGGGACATGGACAAAATTG
>NC_081352.1:9660513-9727159 GCF_029784015.1 Lycium ferocissimum
ATACTCTACATCCACAAATGCCCAAATCTTCTCAAAGACATTAGCAATTGCAGTTTCAAATCCAAGCCTCCTTCTGTATGATTCCATCTTATATGCTTGTTGGAAAGGTTCCATCAAACCAATAAGACAGAAATAGTGTCTGTTATGCATTGTCAAAAGCCTCTTAAAGGATTTTTTTTAAGTATTTACTGACCTTATATTCCAAATTAGTGCATTCATCATCACTAACTATTGGATTTAGATGTAGTTCTCCTTGTGTGTACCCCATGAGCCTGAGATGCAGTGTTTTCTTTTTTTGCCTTCCTCCTGCCTTTTCCAATCACTTTTTCTATCTGGTTAGGAGACAAGTCACCTTCTCTTCTTACATTCATGAAATTTTGAGCTATAGATTCCTCATCCAGATCAATTTTTCCATCTATTTTCTCCCATCTGGTAAAGCTACCTGCATACTTCCTTTGACATTTTGAGTAGTTGCAACCTGATTGAGGTTCTTTTTAGATGAATCAGAATCATATTGCACTACTTGTTGATGGTTTGCACTACCCTTATTCTTATTGATAATCACTCCTTTCCTACCTGATCCATGTTTCTTTGTATTCTTTATCAGAAGTACCCATCCTTTTATTAGAATCTTTAGTAACATTGAGAACATCAGTGCTTGGAATTTTGTCACATTCCATCACTTTATTTCCACTATCAACTACAGATTCCTTATGTATATCATGTTCCAATACCTCTTCAATAATAGCATCATCACCTTTGCTTGTCTTCTGAGCTGATATTTCCTGCACTTTAGCATCTTTATTAGTCACCTTATTTCTACCAATTTCCTTCATGTTTGTCAAAGGCCTATCATTTGAGATAGGCATCTCAACACAATCTGAATCTTTCTCCAACATATCATTCCTTTGTTGAGAAGCTGTCATTGAATCAGACATATCATAATCTGCTGCATCCAAAGGGGTAACATCTTCTTCCCCATTTTCTTCCAATTCATCACTCCATCTCATCTTTGTCTTCTCAGCAGAACCAATAGTAGATGGCACCTCTAAACATTCTTGATTTCCAGCCACCAGATTCTTCTTAGAACCATCAGTACTACCATCAGCAGCAGGCTTAGAAAAGGACCTATTCACCCATTGTTTAGTTGCCCCAGGTGAATTCATCTTTTTCTTAGGACTCTCTATAGCAAGATTGATAAGAATCGGCAATGCAAGGAGTCTTCACCGAACTCCGTGTATTAGTAATGTACCATTGCATCTACCTCCTCTATCTCTGTATTCACATCCTCCTTAACACCTTCTCCATCACCAATACCTTTATCACCACCCTCTCCTAATTCTAGTGCTGCAAATTGATTCACAGTACTAGGATTAGGAATTGATAGGCTAGTGTTTTTTGGGAATGTTCCTCTGATCATCAGTTGGTAATGGCATGTGTCTGTAATCCTTACCATTATTCCTCTTGTTCTTCTTACCATGTTGAGTCTATGTTACACTTATTTTTAATCCTTATTTTTAATTACAAACCACATAACATGGAGCTGTTGGTGCTTTATTAAGAAAATCAAGTTATTTATACAAAGAATCCAAAAAAATCAACTGAAAAAAGAAATCTAGCCTAAGACAAAAGAAAGAAAAGGGCTAAACAAAAACTAAAACTAGAGGTTGTAGCAGAAATAATCAAGACTCAAACTAGATGTTGATGCTGCTATAATTTTGCTGCTTTAGATTAATGCTACTATCAGTCATCTCAAAGCTCTCACTAGGTGCTATGGTATCAATTCCAATATGAACAATGTCAAGCAGTAGACAGGCACCATCTCCATCTGGTATTGTTTTCCTTTTCTGCATATCAAGTATGTCTCGAGATCAACTATGCATCCTGAACCATCTGTACTGTAATGTATTCATTAGCTATGGACATCCTTCTAATAGATTGAACATAAATTATGTTAATACCACACACTAGATAGGATGCCCTTAGATAACTATACAAATCTCTAAACTTGATTCTTAATTCGGGGACTGGCGTGTGTTTGCTTAAAAATCAACCAGGCTCCCTAGTCTTGAAAATTGAGTGTCTGAATATGGCCTTGTAATCTTGTCACTATTCAAAATCTTCCTTGCTTCTGGTGGTAATTCCTGAAAAATTTGTAGCTGTATTGTACCTGTAAAATCAAAAACCATGTTAGCTAAATAATTTGCCAGTGCATTGCCTTCTCTCAAGATGTGATCAAACTGCACATGTCCCTTATTTCTCCACTGTTTGATCCTTCTAACTTCAACACTAATTTTTCAGATAACTTCCTAATTCCCCTCAAATATGTGAATCATAGTTAGAGAGGCTGATTCAATGATAACATGAAAAATATGATTAGAAATGCAGTATTCAATTCCATCCTAGATAGCAGTTTCCTCTGCACATATGTTTGTTGTATCATGCATTCTTCTAGCACTAGCATGCACCAGACCTCCCATAGCATTTCCTAACACAAAATGCTGCTGAACTTAAGCCTATATTTCCTCTATAAGCTCCATTTGTATTGCAGTTATACCATCCCTCATTAGGACACCCCCAATAAACCAGCTTGAACCAGACTCGTGGCCTGTATCCTTCTAGAAATTGGACTAGCTATGGCTAGTTCTGAGGAATACCTTGCAACTATGGATATAGAGTTTTAGCTATGTTACACAGTGTTAGGTTGCACGACCTAAATGTCTGTGTCAATGTGTACCTATTTTTTGCCTATGGACAGAACACGATACCTAAATTGTTTTATAAACATGTTTGTGAAATAAAACCAAACAGAAAGGTAAAGGACACAAGATTTTTACGTGGAAACTACCCAGCTCAAAGGTGATAAAAACCATGACCTACAGACCTACAGGATTTACATCAAACTTCACTACAACTGAACTAACTGCAAATTAAATTACAAACTTGCAACCTAATTCTTACAACAACCTTGCTACCTAAACTCTGACTAGCAAGCCATCTTCAAGCTAGACACTAACTTGAAGTTACAATGCTTGTATCTACTTTTTATGCTTCTAATTAAGAGGATAAAGATACAACTTTGATACCACAAACCTAATATAAGATTCTAAACCTAAGAACTGGAAAACATTATTCAGTAGAACAACTCCTTCAATACGTCTTCTTGTAATAGGGACGTAGCCTCGGATTCTTGAACATTCTCGATAAATCTGTTGATAGCTCAATATTTTGAATTTTCTCTTTATGGGTGCGCAAACTTCTTCTTGGTAAGACCTAGGTATTTATAACCTTGTAGGTCCGGAGGTTGGTTGACAAAAGTTGGAAATAACACGCATAAGGTTTTGTGAGGTACTTGGATTCCTCCCTTGTTGAGTCAGATTCTTTTCCTTGTAGAAGGCTTACTAATCTCGATAATTTTGGCAAGGAATCTTTCATACTTGACCATCAAGTCATTACCATAATTCTTTTACAAATCCTTATTGTTGCAGGATTTTTTTGGAACATGTTCACGAACCTATTTAATTTATCTGGTTTGTCCTTTTCTGAATATTTGCACTATTGAGCTGGAGCATGTTCATGTACCTGTTCTACCAATCTCTTTCATTCTCCATCTGCCGTTGAAAGGGATCTTGGCTGCAATATGTTGACAGACCTGTTTCATATAACTGTAAGCTCTATGTCTGCAACTGGTCTTCTCCACCACTGGTCACTTATGAGTCATTCACCCACTGCACCTGATGGCCTGTGAACATTCCTCTTCTGTACTTGATCACTGCTTTAACTATGATTGTGTTCTTGCTCTGTGTTGGAACATATTTGTAGACCTGGTTCATCTGTTAACTTGATGCTTTCGTCTGTAAACTCTTTAGCTGAACAATTTCTTCCTTCTAAACAATCTTCTGAGTCAGATTCACTCCACTTCTCCTCCTCATTAAATCCTTACTTCTAGGTCATCTAATATTCATCTTCTCTTCTTTTTTCCATCTTGTTCAGTTTCTCTGTTCATAGATCATTCGTATTGTACACTGAACATCTCTGTAGGCTGGGTCACTTCATCTTATCTACTTGTCTGTATACGATAGAACATATCTGTGAACCTGATTCATGTGCATTGTTTGTAACTCTTCTTTTGCTATAAATTAGGTCTTTGGACTTGCTCAATATGTACAACATTCTTGCTTATTCAGACATTCTACTTGTGTTTGGAACTTTTGCTTCCTTCATCCAGATATCTAGCTCTGTTCAATTATTCTTTTGCATTCTCATATATATATATATATATATATATATATATATATATATATAGACTTGGTTTGTCTTCTTCATGGCACCAATCAATGTGATCCTTCGTCAATCATTGTTTGCTCGTTTATCAATCATCAAAACTCATATATGTATTAGTTTAACTGATGCCGACAAATTCTATTTTTTTATCATGACAAACTCTGTGTCTATCTGTGCGCAAGTACCATGTTTCAACCTATTTCAAACACTTACAGCTTTGACTTGAACTGAAGAATTATCATGTTAGCATATAAGTCATAAAGCTGATTAGCACAGTTTAATCTTCATAAGGTCGTTATGTGACTTTTGACCATTTTACCGCTGTTTACCAATTCCCGAAATTATAAATCGTTTCTAGTGAAAACTGAAGGATTTAGAATCCTTAAGTGAAAGCGGTTGACCAATAGTTGACTTTTGGGTAAATAGACGTTTTTCAGTTTTTCGTCGATTTCGTGAGGTCCGGAGGGTCGATTATGACTTGGTGGGAAGGATGGTTCGGTTCCCTAGGCATTTGGTTGCATTTTAGGTACTTGGTTGGAAACTTGATTTTATTCGTTTGGGGGTTGATTTGGTAAATAAGACTTTTATTGGGAATTTTGAGGGAGCCAGGTGAGTTCTTAGCAGGTTTTTGAGTGTGTCCGCATGTTTGGTTTTTATCTGGAAGGTCTCGGATGAATGTCGGGTTTTGAGAAGAATTGGCGGAAAAACTAGAAAATCTTCTTGTTACGCCCCTCGTTTTCGTAGTGGTAGAGCTTATGATTTCCTAGTTGGGTAGGCCTTGGGAATTGAGACCCGAGATCGAGTTTTGGAGATAAAAAGTGTCCTACCCCATGTGCAATGGTACCAACAGGTATTCTTGGTGATTTACAAGATTAGAAGTTGAACGAATCAAATCGACACGATCTAAACTGAATTGGAAAAGTCTGCAGACACCAGTCACGATTGACGGGTCATCGAACCTGTCGACGGGCCGTCATTGTGCGGCATCGACTAGGTTCCGCAGCCATGCATTTTGCAGGCGCAGGTCGACGAGCACGTCGATGGACGGTCGACATGTCGATGGGCCGTCGATCCGCTCGTCGAACCGGACCACTGAAGCAGTTAATTCTCCAAGTATAAATATGTGGGTCACGACTTCATTTCATATTTTCTTCCTTCTAAAAATCAGAAAACCCTAATATATCCTCTCCCAATATTTTTCATCACATTAGTGAAGATTTGACAAGACCCGGACCCCGTAAACCCGAGATGGTGAAGAAGAAAGGTTGCTTCTAGGGTTTCTTCAAGTTGTGGAGCTTAGGGAATTAAAGTGAAGTGCTTATTAGAATTTTTGACCCCTCAAGGTATGTAAATGATTTCTACCTTTGTATTTAAGTTAAGTATCAAGAGTTTTAGTGATTCTAAGTCAAGAGGGGGTAGTCGTGAAAGTGGTAAGTGACGAAAGACAAAATAGTAACTTAGGGTTATTTTAAGAGATGATTGGGAAGGGATTAGAATATATTTTGATATATAAGTGTTGTTATTGTTGTTATGGTTGGTATTAAAGTGAATGAGAAGTTGAAGAGTTATTAAACTTATGAGAGAAATGTTGTCCATGATTCGTTAAGCTCTCTATGCATCTAAAGGAGGTTAGCAAGTGGAGTACATAGTCTAATGAAGTCTATGTTATCTTAATTGTAGACTTACAAGTCGAGAAGTAGGAGTTGGACGATTTGATATACGTCAAGGTATGTTAAGGCTATCCTTACCTTCTTTTGGCATGATCCTATGATGTGATCCAACAAGCGAGTAAGCGAGATTTCATATTACTCTACTCTTAGAAGTATAGGAGTATTTCAGTCCTTGATGTTTATGTACCCCCCTCCCCCTCCTCCCTTTATGATTATTCCTTTTGTTCATAGGTCCAGTTTTATGTATATAGTTATTCCTGCATTACCTTCATTTATATATATATATATATATATATATATATATATATGTTGACCCGTGACCGTAAAAGCGTTATATACGCAAGTATTATATGTATATGAGGTATGGAAAGGAGCGGGTGTTATATACGCATTACCACCCGATACCGGTGCACTATTATGATGTTATGAGAATCAAAGCCGCAAGTATCGCAGCAATGTATATGATGATGGCCGCAGAGAGGCCAATATGATATGAGAAAAGAGACAGGCGTTATATACGTGCATATATCAGGCGTTATACACACACCTATATACAACTGTATGACCTTCATTGATAGGCATGAGCATGCATATTATGCGCCCACAGAGGCATTGTTAGACATACAAGTACCCGCGTATACTAGTTCATACAAGTACATGTAGATACCGGTTCATACAAGTACATCTTGTCGATATTTAGCTTATGAGTTCAGATCTTATCCATGATTCCCATGTGTGTATATATATATATATATATATATATATATATATATATATATATATATATATGATGTTGCTTTTATGCTTTACATGCTCGGACATTATCCGTACCGACTCCCTATCGCCGGGCGCGCACGCGTTCATGCCCGGCAGTACTAGGTGACGGACGGTGGTCCACTCGCAAGAGACCTCTAGATTTAGCAATGGGTTAGTACGCTCCATTCGATCCGAGCTATAGTCACTTTTGGTATGCCCCCTTTGAGATGTGTATGCATATGGGTATGACGGGGCCCGTCCCATCCTTTTCTACGAGCCTTTTATTCCAGAGAGGTCCGAGACGTTGTATGTATTAGTCGACGATGTAGCCTTGTCGGCTTCTATTCTTTTGTGTACAGTATATGTAGCAGCCTAGCTAGCTTGCACTGTTCTTCTGCATGATTGTGTATATATGTATACAGATTGTACAAGAGTTCTGATGTTTCCTTTTTATGAGATTAGTTATGCCATTTATGGGCCTTTGATGATCAGTATATTTCAGATACGAGTATAGGGGTGTTTGGTCGCTAGAGGTCAGACTCCCGTCACGGCTCATCGGTTGGGTCGTGACACTTCTGGTGTATGGTACTTGCTGCGGCGAGGACCAATGCACCACAGCGAACCCGCCATGGCGTGGCCTGGTCCGCTGGCGCCGGTTATGAGGGAAATAGGGAGTCCGCTCTAGCAAGTGGATTTTCGCTAGTGCGGGACTTGGAAAGTTTTAGGGCATCAGCTACAGTGGTAATCTTCGGTCGCCATAGCGGACCACCACCGTTATTCTGGGTCTGCTGCAGCGAAACTTAGACCGCTGTGGCAGATTACGTGGACGTAATCATTTACTTAAGTCTAATTTTCGAGTCTTAAGTCTCATTCACCAAAAACCTAATTCTAAGAGCTAGGAGAAGCGAATAGTGAAGAAACTTGGTGGAGTCATCTTTGATGGTAAGTTCCAACCCATTATCTTGCTTATTTACCTTTCCTCTGAGATTCCATAGTGGTTTAAGGTCCTAGAATGGTGGGTGATGAGACCTAGGATTCTAATCATAAACCATTTTTATTAATTGATTAAGTGTTGTTTTAATTACTTTTTGTATCATTTAGAAGTGTCGATTAACACCTTCTAGGATTCAGTTGCTCTATAGTTCAAAAATCTAATCACGAGACTTAGGGTTTCACCCAAATTGGGGGTTTTGACTATTGATGAAATTGAAGGGTTTAGTGTGATTAGAAGCCTATGTAAATTAAGGTTTATGGCTATTAGGACTACGGGTAAAGTAATTTCACCCTTAATTTCATGTTTTTCCCTCGTGACTCGTTATAGTTATTTTGGGTATTTTGAGTAACCTTTCCTGAATTCATCTCTCGTTCAATTATTTGGTTGTCGCGCTCATTTACTTACTTGCAATGTTATTTATGAGACAACCTCATTTACTTACTTGCAATGTTATTTATGAGACTACCATCATTCTGAGGTGCTTCGAAAATAGAAGCCTTGTGTGGAGTAGTTCGTGGCTCTTGTTCTACATTCAAGGTAGGTTACGGCTTACCTTAGTTAGATTTGATTAGAAAAATGTATACAATGTAGAATTGATGGGAGAAAGCATGATTAGGTCGTCGGACATGATATCTGGTTGGATATTACCTAGGTTGGTATGACTTCTGACCATGTGGGTTTCTCGGCGTTATTTAGGCATTGTGATGGTGTATTTGAATTCGTACTGTGGTGATTTGGGATGGAATTATATTATGTTGGTTGCTTTTGATTAGGCTTTTTACCTTAATTGTGGTGTTGTGATACATGTTGCACTCATTTCTCTTTTGTTGTATCATTTATCATCGGAGAAAGGAAGGATAATGAGATTAGGCCTGAATCGTGTTGTATAATTATGATGATATCATGCATGGCATACATTCTCATTTCACATGTATATTGATATCAAATTATGACTTGGTACTAATAAAGATACATGAGAAAATGGCGCACTTTGGTGGCACAAGACTTAGTTGTGAGGTGTACTTGCTATATTTGGAAGTAAAGGGTGTCATCGACTCTTTATGTTGATTGAGATGGTTTGTATGATTCATTCCATAGTTGAGCTAATTTATCTAAGTCCTGATATGGCTTATGACATTGTGACTTATACTTTCATTAGCATTTGATTTCATTGATTCATCATGCTTACTTTTTAGTTGGTGCTTCATATTGGGTGTTACTTCCCGTATTTTCATGTGTTAGAAAGTGTGCAAGTTAGACGAAATTAGTAGCGAAAAACAAGGTTATCCACAAGCTTATAGGTGGTAAGAAGGATGAGTACAGATATGTTGTAAGGATTAGAAGTTAAACGAACCAGAAAAAATAAGTTTTTTTAAGGTTTGGTTATTTGAATGAAATACGGTCCAAGCCATAAAACCCCATACTTGGACTAGGAAATCGTGCCGTCAACATTAGAAAATTTACCCGAGCCTATAGGATTTGGTTATATTCAAGCATGCAAATCAAGAGCTAGATATATTTGGATGAAGTCCCGAAATGATTTAAGACAGAAAAGTATAACGACGGTGACTGGAAATAATATTTTATGTGTGGCAAATGAGGCTACGGACTAGTGCTATATCACATGATCATAATAATGAGTATATGAGGTGCGTTGAAAATGATTATTTTTTTAAGTGAATTGAGATCAAGAACTTAACTATTTGTGTAATTGGTCTAATGGGGAATTATAGTAGAAGACAAGAAATTAATTAAGATTGTTGGATAAATATTAAGTGGACAACAAATTTTTGCTCTTATGTAATGAGCATAATATTAGACATGCAAGCTGCCAAATGGCAATCATTTTATCAATGGTATTAAGTAAGTGGCTTGATGACTCAAAAAGCACACAATGTACAATAATTACACGTGGCAAGTGGGAGCAAACTAACTTACCATTTAAAATTGCTACATCACGTTGGAATGGTCCAAAAAACAATATATGGAATAAGACCACTGTCACGACCCGACTAGGGCCATGACGGGTACCCGGGCCTAACCACCGAGCACCACTCGTTCTATTACTCGTCTGACTTCATTCATACTCATAATCATAGAAAACTGTTTTCATTAAAACAAATTCACTTTATAAACATGAGCCCTTTCGGCTATCAAAATGATATATACATACGATGAGAATCTGTGAGACCATACTACCTACGCATGCGTATCTACAAGCCTCTACTAGAGTACTAGACATATGGACGGGACAGGACCCTGTCGTGCCCAAAATATATGTACACCAAAAATACTGTCTCAAGATAGCACCTCAGAAATAAAGGAGTGCTCTCAGTCAGCTAACGGCTTCTACGAATCTGTGTCGCCTCCCTGTCTACCTGTGGGCATGAGCACAGCGTCCAAAGAAAACGGATGTCAGTACGAACATTGTACTGAGTATGTAAGGCATCAACAATAATAATACATAATAGGAACATAAGGGATAGCATAAAATAAATGAACTGTCCATTTCTCATAATACCTTTTGAATAATCGTCGTACGTACTTACCCCTTTATTCCTCTAAAGATACACTTGTTACATCCACATACTTACATATGCAACAATTACAATGCAGTGCAACCCCGTACCGGCCATATAGGCTCGGTATCATCCTTAACATTATTATACGTCGCATAAGCATATCATGACCTTAGCATAACTAATCATAACCTTATCATCATCTTGCATTCATCATAACACCTACATACACATATCATAGTACCATGTTTGCTTATACACATTTAAACATTATCCGTATTCAGCCACGTAGTGGCTCGACAGTATCCGTATTCGGCCACGTAGTGGCTCGACAATATCCGTATTCGGCCACGTTGTGGCTCGACAATATCACATATATGTCTTCCGTACCCGGCCATATAGGCTCGGTATATCTCATCATCATCATTGCCATTACTACAAAAATCTTTTATCATCACATACATCTCATAAGCTTATCATAACTTTTCGTAGAACATGTATTTGGATTAAGGACAATCTATGAAAATAATATCATAGTCATGGTATGAACTTCATAAAAATACCTTATACTTACCATTATTATTCATCTCATAGGTATATCATGGCTTTATCATAATTTATCATCAGTATACATTTATCATCGGAACATACATTAGAAATTGAGGGCAACCATTGCTATGCCGGGGTGACATAACGTCGTGGACCCCCGATTACATTATGGAGTAATCGTAAGCGTCATATCTCACCTTGGAGGGACTAATGTTTTAAGGTGAGTGCACATAAGGAAAACATCAATAATTCGTAATCAACATCATTAACCTTATGGGTACATCCTATCGTACTCATAGCGAGAACTTTATGGAACTAGCATATCATGAACTTTAGGATTTTTAGACTTAGGTTCATAATCATCTTTATCGTACTCGTAATGTATCTTTTGTCTCGAATGGCTATTCATGAACATAGACTCTTAGTGTCTCTTGAGGGCAGAAGGCTCATGAAGGAGAAGGAAATTCATGTCATAAGATTCATGCCTTAGAAAGAAAGGTTTAGCCTTACATACCTTTGTCGTTTAACTATTCTATTGCTTGCTCGTTCTCCTTTAATGCTCACGTCTCCACCTTCAAGAGAGTTCGTATCAACATTAGCTAAACAATTATAAGAATGTGATTCTTAAAGCTAGAGGAAATTGGGTAGCATTTCCTTTGTTTATACGACTTCCTTCATATTCCATATCAACTCCCAAACATTCATAACAACAATCACAATATCATAAACAACAATCGTCATTCGTTCACATTATTCACATTTCGTGATTTACCTTCAATTCTCCAAAATCATGTTTCTTCACATATAATACTTATTCCATGTTCTAAATGTCATTTATAACGTATTCATAGTCACAACATATCCATATTCATGATTCAATCCAAACTACTACTCAACACTAGCACTATTCCCACATTTATGACCCATTTTCTATGTTCTAGTAGAATCCAAGTGTTTCAACTTATTAATACTTCAAACATCATGAGATTACCATGAAACTTACCTTAGATAATGGTAGAATAAGTCTTGAGTGGAATACTCTTCTTGCACCAAAAACCCTAATTCACTTTCTCTTGGAATTCCTTGACTTAGATGACTTTGAAGTGTTTCACAATCTTGATTCTTGTTGATTTGATGAAATTGATCATCAACTTTCCTTGAATACTTGTGGATGAAGTGTATAGAATGTTCTATATGTCTTGAGAGAGATGAATAAGTGTGTGGAATGAAATAAATGAAGTTGGAATCACATTTATAGACTTGTAACATTTCAGCCCGTCGAGACTTCCACGGACCCTTCCACGGTCCGTGGAACATGGTGCTGTCCGTGGAACTGGTAGTGGTTCATGACCAGCCAGACACCATCTCTGCTGGCAGTTCCACGGACCCTTTCACCGTCCGTGGAACATTCTATGGTCCGTGGAACATGATCGTGGAACTCACAGTTTCACCGAAGTTGTTCCCGTCGCCTCGTTTGATCTCCAATCCTTATGGAACCTTCTTAGCACTTGTTTATCACTTCATTAACAATCTAAGGGGCATTATAACTCTTCCCCAAAACATCATTAAGTTGTCATCAACTTGCTACTCATAAATCCTTCCCGATACTTATCGTATACATTGCCTTCTCTTGGCAACTTTCTTGTCTAACATCGAATGTCTTTAAAATCTTATTTAAGGTCATCAAATGTCATTACTTACTTATTGAAATACCATACTGTTCATACTCTTCGTTAGTCTATTCACTGTGCAACAACGGAAAATTTTTCGAGGTGTAACAACCACTTTTAATGAACTCATGCTCATGGAAATTGTTCATAAATATTTATTTATGCAGCAACCATATTTCATGGAGCAATAGGGATCCAACTGATCCAATTCTTAATAACAACAAGGTGTAAAATTTATCAAGAACAACATACAAAATCTCGTTGTTCCGTTTTATCCCGTTGTTGAATCCGGGCTTTCTTCAAAGTGAAGTAAGGTGGAAGAAGAGTAGTTCTTGGCATATAAGGTAAGAATTCTCCTCTACTATGTTACACCTTAGACTTTGCGTACGTCGAGCTGTGAATAGGCTAACACAAGCTTAAGGGGGACATGGATTCCATATGGCCTTAAGGAGAGTACTTGATAGCTTCAAAGAGTATACGACAATATTTTGAAGTCATATGACTTGGAGAAATTAAGTTCGTCAAAGGAAGTGAAATTTAAGTTGTGTTCGGGAAGATTTCGTAACAACCGAGCTAATGTTGATTTAGTAACACCTTGAGGAGAAGTTATAAGGCTCCTTAGATGGTTAATGAAATATTATACAAGTGTCAAGAAGGTTCCACAAGGATTGGAAGTCAAGCGAAACAAGGGGATCAACTTCGGAAAATGCGAGTTATAAGACCATTTATACGGTCCGTATAAGGGACTGTATAACCTGTCCAGAGAGGGGTCTTTCACTGGAGGTATTATAAGGTCACTTATACGGACCGTATAAGGGTCCGTATAATCCTCGTCGGGCAGCCTTCTAATTTTATAAAAAGAGGACCCCAAATTCATTTCTCTCATTTCTCATCTTCTCCAACTCTCTCAAAACCTCTAGAACATTCCATACACCTTATTAACACATATCCAAGAGAAATCAAAGATTAAACACCAAGAATTAGTGGAATCAAGTGTGTGGATGCTCACTAGGGTTTGTGGGAGTCAAGAATCCCTTTTGTGTTGAAGTTGGAGGTTTTCTCAAATGAAGTATTTTCATCCAAAGATCATTCCTACATAATCAAAGATGAGTTTTACATCTATTTCATGTTATTAAAAGTATTGAGTGGTCGAAAGACTTGAATTAGAGAAGGAAGTAGAATAACAACAACAACAACAACAACAACCCAGTGAAATCCCACAACGTGAGGTCTGGGGAGGGTAGAGTGTACGCAGACCTGACTCCTACCAAGGTAGGACCTGCATTTCCGAAAGACCCTCGGCTCAATAGAAAGCATAAAAGCATAAAAGCATAACAAGAGGTCGGATAAGGCCAAGATATTCAAAGCGATATGGAAATGCAAATAACTAAAGCGACTAAGCCATGATGAAGCAGTTTGTAAAGGAGCAGTAGCTATCACAGATAAAATAAGATAATCAAAGTACAGGATAACAAATAGTAGCAAAAACCAAAGCACAAATGTGACTACTAATATGAAAGGATAAACGTTACTATCTACTAGCCTTCTACCCTAATCTGAGTCCTCCATACCCTCCTATCTAAGGTCATGTCCTCGTAAGCTGTAACTGCGCTATATCCTGTCTAATCACCTCTCCCCAATACTTCTTCGGCCTACCCTACCTCTTCGAAAAACCATCCATGGCCAACCTCTCACATCTCCGCACTGGGGCATCTGTGCCTCTCCTCTTCACATGTCCAAACCATCTCAGTCTCGTTTCCCGCATCTTGTCTTCTACCGAGGCCACTCCCACCTTGTCCCGGATAGCCTCATTCCTAATCCTGTCACTCTTGGGGTGCCCACACATCCATCTCAACATTCTCATCTCTCTACTTCCTAGAGAAGAAAGTAGAATATGGAGCTCAAATATGGAAATAAGGGCATTTTGAGTAGTAAGCTAATTTGAGTCATGATTCTTAGTATGAACTGACTATAATATTGTTATGAATGATGCCAATGACATCGAGGAAGTGTTATGTGAAGAACGAATATGATGTTGTATTGTATTCATAGAGATAGGTGGTTTGAAAGTGAATTTGAGAAGTGAGCAATATTTAACGTGAGGAATCTATTGATTATGATAGTATGAGTGTCACTATTGATGTTTGGGAGTTGTTATATTATATGGAAAAGTTGTCGAAACAAAGGAAATGCTGCCCAATTTTCGTTAGCCTTAGTTGCTTTAGCTTAGACTTAAGCGTGTTTTTAATGATCTAATGTAGTACGAATTCTCTTGAATGTAAAGTTGTGAGCTTGGAGGATAACGCTTAGTCATTAAGGAGACGTAAAGGGATGTAAGGCTAGTACCCTTCTTTCAAAGGCATGACTCCTATATTATGACTTCCTTTTTATATTCCCATGATCTTCTTACATCCCAAAAGACGAAAGTTAAAGATTCGTAAGAGCTTCTTATGAGATAGAGATGAGATATGTTCGATGATAATGATGATGATAATGATGTTTTCATGAGTTTGATAATCCTATCTTTATGATTTCATTGATGTTACTTCTTATTGTTGTCTCACCTCATGCTATTAGTTCTTCCAAGGTGAGACATAGCGATGATAATTATTCCATAATGTAATCGGAGGTTCCCGACCTTACGTCACTCCGATAGAGTTATAGTTTTACTTGAGCTCTCATTCATGCTTAATGTGATGTATATGATGATGATTACACCGTGCCTAATTGGCCGGGCAGACAATACTACACCGGGTGTAGTGGGCGGCTGTGATGATACATCGTGCCTAGTTGGCCGGGCAGTCACCACTAGCGGGCGGCGTGAGATGACTCCCTTGGATGCGGAAGGCCCGGACACGGGCTAATGATGATATAAGACTCAGTCAGTTTACTTAAGCATATGCATATATGGAATGATGTTGTTTATTATGAAAGTTAACATGCATGATTTCGCCTTAAGAGGCAATCAGTTACAGGTTATCACTTCATCTCATGTTCTCTTACTTATTTATTATGTTGACATACATGCCTTACATACTCAGTACATTGTTCGTACTGACGTCCTTTCTTTTATGGACGTTGTGTTCATGGCCACAGGTAGACAGGGAGACGGCGCAGACGCTTAGGAACTTACTTAGCAGATTTACAGGAGCACTCTACTGCTTTGGAGTTGCCACTTCTTGGTATATTCTTTTGTGCACATATTTGGGGCATGACGAGGTCCTGTCCCGTCCTTATGATTTCAGTACTCCAGCTAGAGGTTCGTAGATACTTATGTGTGGGTTGTAGATGCTATGTGACCTTTTCATTGTATATTCTGTACATCATTTTTGTAGCCTTGTGGGCTTATGCACATATACATGTTTTGGGAAGATATTTGGAGATTTCCTCATGATAAGTCTTGTGTTGAAAATGATGTATATCCAGGTGGAGTATGATAGTTAGTATGATGAGTGGTGCTCGGTAGCCAGCTCCGAGTATCCGTCATGGCCCACTAGTTGGGTCATGAAATACTATATATATTTAAGTTCGTCCAGTTCATAGCTAAACTGTGGAATGAGAAATACGAAATTAATAACGGGAAATCCTATTTTGATGTTTTTGTTGTTGTATGGACTGTTTGATAATTTTATAAGTAGTGCTGTGGTGAGAATTTGATATGATTGTGGTTGTGTTGAATATGGAGAATATGAGATAAGTAGGGTAAATGCTGTCCGAGTCATTATAAGATAAGTATACCACCCCGATGTACATGATACACCAAGTACTTTCTTGGCCTAACGAGAACTGTTATCATTATTATAGGATAAGGCGGGAGATGAGCTACAGTTGATGGGATTAACTAGAAGGAAAGCAAGGTATGTAAGGTTTTCCTTCCTTCTTCTTTCAGCAAGATCTAACAACATGAACTAACGAACGTTTCCATGTATATAAGTTTCATGTCATTTGTGCTCTCAAGATTAAACTTAAAATATTATACTGGCTTCCTTATTCCAAAGAGCTTACATGTTGATGTTGTACGGTAAATAACGTATTCGGAGGTCACAGACCTTATGTCACTCCGAATAAGTTCCAGATGTTATGTCCATGAATCCATCATGCATTTTTTTTTTTGTGTGTGTGTATGTCTTTGTTTTACTACACCAAGCTGCGCTATAGTGGCTCGTGTATGGCACCTATTGTGCGACCATTGATCAGTAGGGTATTACGACCAAGCCTCACATGGCAGGGTACACTTCCATCGAGCCTCATTATGGCCGGCTACGTTTCCACCGAGCCATATTATGGCCGGGTACGCTAACTTATATGATTTTGATACCACAGAGGCGTATGTTTAAAGAAAATATATATGTATATATGTATCATGCATTACATGTCAGTTTCCCTCAGAGGTTTCCAGATGTTACAGGTTATATCTTCTTTATCCCTTTTTACATTACTGCTCTTATTTATGCCTTCTTGCCTTAAGTACTGAGTACATTATTTCATATTGATATCCCTTGTTGGGATCTTTGCGTTCGTGCCCGCAGGTCCATATAGCTTGGCAGGAGGACTTTTATGCTAGGAGTTCCAGTTCAGCGTTGACGATCACGCTCTGCTCCTTTCGGAGTTACTGTAGAGGTTGGTATAGTAGGGAGTCCATGAGTATGTATATATTTATGTATATTTACATTATGGGTATGGCGGGGTCCTGTCACGACCAGTATGACCGGTATGAATGTTCTTGTAGACTCATAGACATGTGTCGTAGGTATGGATATCATGTGTTGCCTTGTCGGCCTTAGTATGAAGTTGGTACATTTTTGGTGGCCTCGTCGGTCTCGTGTTCGCATGTAGCTTCCTATGACAGCCTCGCTGGCTTGCATATATATATATATATATATATATATATATATAACTTTTCTGCATGCAGGTGCACGTCTCTGAGTCGACTGTGTACTATACCTTCACTTGACCCCTAAATTGACAGGATAAGTATGTATGTTATTTATTAGTCATGCCCCTACGGGTTCGGGGGTGATATTGGCGTTCTAGACTTGAACCATATTTTGAATACTAATCTTTCATACAATATATGTATATAAGGCGCATCTGACAGGGAGTGAGGATGTGGCCTATCTTGTGATGTATATAAGGCACATTTGACAGGGGATGAAGATGTGTCCTAGTTAAGAACTCATGATCCGAGGTCAGTTCCGGAGCGAGTGGTACGTGGACGCCATGGGTCTCCCACAGGTTATGACTATTGTGCGAACAATGCCTTTAGCATCTATGTACAGGTTTGAGGTATTTGGCCAGTGTATTGCATTGTATTGCACATCGTTACATTTTATTCCGTATCATCATATGGCTCTTCACGTTTGATTTGGTATGGTTTGTTCGTATCATTGTGGTGGCATAGATCGGATTATAGACTGGGTCAGATTTCGAACTAGTGGCTCTGCCTAGGTTCAAAACTTGGATTTGTGATTATCATTTGAGTTTATTGAGACTTGACAGACTTGTGGTTTAGAAGCTTCATCTAAGGTTGTGATTTTGTTATGGGATATTCTGTGACCTTGGTTTGGGTATTATGTGCCTATCTGCTTATCTTATTGCTTTTATGCTTATATGCGTGAACTAATCTTAGTCGGCCCATAATGCTTACTCAGTACTTCTTGTTAGTACTGATGCTACTGTTTTTGTACTCTTCTTTTGAGTGCATAGTCTGTTACTAGTTCCAGTTCTTGTCCTCGGGAGTGATCCGAGTCTACTCGACAAAGATTCCAGGGTGAGCTTTTGGGTTAGATCCACACTAGGAGACTCTTCTTGTATTTTCTCTTGTCTACTTTGTATTCTTGAGACAGTATTGACATTTGAGATTTGTACTTCCTATTAGATTTGTATCTATGTAATAGTGGCTCTTGTACTAGTCTACACCAGATTTTGGGGTTATTATTACTTCTGCACTTATCATCTATATAACTTAAATCTGCTTATTTTCGTATAATTCTTATAAATGATTAAAATGATTTGGGAATGGTTTGCCTACTTGGGGGACATTGTTAGTGCCATCACGATTCACGAATTGGGACGTGACAATCTTCCCCCTTTTGGTATCATTAAAAAGTTAAACCCAGACTATGATTTTTTTAACAATATTCAACTCATGGCCACGGGGGCTATCACATAGACACAGGTAAGAACAAGAAGACCCACCATCTTTTTGCACCGATTTTGCCCACGAGGACCAAGATCCGGATTGTAATTCCTTTCTTGATGGTGGAGGGCTCTTTCTCTGTTTCTTCTTTCTTTATTTCTGAATGAACCCTTGTATCTCCATGTCTCCCATCATGTAATAGCTTAGATGAATCCTTTTTAGTGTGCTTCTATCATTGGCTTCCTTCATTCGATCCCCTGTTGTGGAGTTTTTAACATATTCCCCCTGTTTATGAGCTCCGCCCAATTTTCTTTCCCCCCTTGGTCTTTCCAGTTGGTAAACTTATTTCGACATCTGGGAAATATGGGTTTGTGATAGTGTGATGGAGTATATTTTTCTGATTTGGAGGGATCAAAGAAGTGTGAGGAGGAGGGAGACTAATCGGAGCTTGAGAGTGGATGAACCAAAATTTTCCATTAGGTTCCGTTATGAGAGAGATGAATTTTGTGAAGGGATTGTATTTTTTTTCTCTTTTCTATGGATAATAAGGACGGCTAGACATGACTAGGGTAGGTAGAACAGGTTGTCTAAGTTGTTCCATGATCTGAGTGTATAATTGACTGTAGGGAATAGAAACATACTTGAAGCATATGTGAAATCTTTGATTTGAGGCCTGCTTAGGTGACAATCATCACGTTTAGACTTTGCAAGATCATGAACCTACCTTGTATAGGATGTACAACTTAATGTACAAGATTGAGTGAAATATTTTAATTACTTTTGTAAACCACACAATTTGTGACAATCTTTCTAGCCAATATTGAGGAATACATGTGAAGCTTTAATCAATTCCCAATGCTAGCAGAGTTTTTTCCAGGAATGTGTCCTCTGATGTTGCTTGCTTTAAGATCCTTAATTTCAACCCTTAATCTCCGGAGTATGCACCCCTGTTCCTGTTGACATCTTCTTTTGTTACTAGGAACAGGTTCCTGAGCCTGTTTCATTCTTTGCATGAGTATCCACAATCTTGATAACTACCCTTTGTGCTTTTGTGGATGACTACTTTATTACCCTTTTCAACCTTTTTCTTTCTTATCACCTGTTCATTCTTCATTGGCTTAACCTTCCTTCGGTGAACCAGGTTTACCTACCTATTTCACACATCTTCCCCTGTCTGATTCCCTTCTCTTTTGATAATATTGTTTTTGCAGTATTATCTTCCTTTTATTTTGAGAGTAAGCAAAATTAATAATATTTTCTCTCTTCATATTTTTAGTAAGCACTATTCATATATCGCTTTAGCTTGCTCTTCCGCCCCTCTTACCTGCAAATCAATCAGGGGTTAATTTTGGCCACCCATACAAACTTGGGTCCCTTTCCTTCAGTCTTGGGATGGATCGGTTCCTTCTTTGTCCAATCAGACAACGTCCCTGTATTGCCAACATCTATTATACTCTTCCTTTTCTTCGCAATATTTAGGTTCTTTAACTTATAGCTCATATTAATGTCTTCTTCCATAGCTAACTCTCATTGGCTATGAGTGCTGTGTGATCAGCTTTGTCTTCTGAGTCATCATCAGAGCCCAGACTGCCACCATAGCCTTGGTTGTCTCCTTGTTCTTGCTTACTTCTTCATTCTACTTCTCTGCTCTTCTCTTCTTCCATTATATTTCCTATTACGGGCAGTCTTTCATTATTTGATTAGTTTTATCACACTTGAAACAACCACACCCTTGTCCTCTATCGTTACTCCTTGCTCTTTCAGAATTTTTGTCATTCTGATTTTCTTTTCTGAGGAATTTTCTAAAGTTTCTTGTGATCAGAGACATGTCCTCTTCTGTGTCTGTGGTTTTAAAAGCTAAATAACTTCTTGAGCTTGCTTCTTCAGTCCTTGCATTCTCCATGTCCATCTCCTATGTCTTTAGGTTTCCCAATAGTTCGTCTAGAGACATTCCTCTATGTCTTTTGCTTCCCTAACTGCTGTGAGTTTCATCTTAAATTCTTTTGGTAGGGTTCGCAATATCTTATCTACTGAGCCCTTCATGGAGAAGACTTTTCCAAGTGCGGTCAGTTCATTGAGAATAGAGGTATACCTGGTAAACATCTCAACAATGGTTTCTCCTGGCTTCATCCTGTAATTTTCATAATTCGTGGAGAGCATTGCCTTTCTAAATTTTCTTTCTTGGTTGGTTCCTTCATGCACTATCTTCAAAGCATCCCAAATCAGCTTGGCTGTGGTACACCCTAAGAATCTATAATATTCATCAAGTCCAAGACCACAAATTAACGCACTCTAGGCTTTGGCATTCTTTTCAAGAATCATGTTGTCACTTTTTGTGTACCCAACCTTTTCTTTCCTCACTGCAGTCCCATCTTTAGCCTTCCTCATGGGATACTTAGGTCCTTCGATCACCCTGTCCCATAATTCAAAATCTTCTTCTTGCAGGAGATCTTCCATTCGCGCCTTCCACCATTGATAGAATTTTCCATTGAAAAATTGTGGCCTTCTGGTGGACTGACCTTCTGAATGTCCTATAGGATGTGCTACATTCATCATGATTTTCTCAAAGGTGCTAACCCTATGAAGAGAACCTGCTCTGATACCACTTGTTAGGTAGCACGACCTAAATGTCTGACCTAATGTGTACCTACTTTTCGTATGTGGACAGAACATGTTATCTAACATGATTTACAAACGTGTTTGCAGAATAAAAATAAACATAAAGGTAAAGGACACAAGATTTTTACGTGGAAACCTCTTGGCTCAAAGGTGATAAAAAACACGACCTACAAACCTGCATGATTTACTTCAAACTTCACTACAATTGAGCCAACTGCAAATTAAGTTACAGACTCTGAAACCTAAATTCTACAACCGCCTTGCTACCCAAACTCTGACTAGCAAGCTATCTTCAAGCTAGACACTAACTTGAGGTTACAACGCTTGTATCTACTTTTTATGCTTCTAATTATGCGGATAAAGATACGACTTTGATAGCACAAACCTAATACAAGATTCTAGACCTAAGAACTGGAAACATTATTCAGTAGAACAGGTCCTTTAATCCGCCATCTTGTACTACAGACGCACCTCAGATTCTTGAATATCTCAAACTTATCATTATTAGGGAGGAGATAGTCAGAATTAAAGAAGAATTGTTTGAAGAGGATCCTTCTCCTATCAATAAGTGTGTCTTTGCGGAAGGCTTGGGCTGAAATGAAGAAATACTTACACTATGAAGAAGAATATAGGAGACAGAAATCTGGTCTTGATTGGTTTGTAAAGGGTGACAGGAATACAATGTTCTTTCATACTATTGTGAAAGGAAGAAAAAAGAAGCTACAGATAAGGAAAATTAGATTGCAGAGGAGGATCAAATAGCTGTAGAAGCAATCTCATTCTATTGAAAATAGTTCACTCAAGAGAATTTTGATCAGTTGGATGAAAGTCTTCTGGAGCATGTTCCAGCTCTAGTTAATGATAGTATGAATGAGCAACTCAGAAAAGTACCAACTATGGAGGAAGTTAAAGATGCAGTTTTCAATCTTCGTGGATCAAGTGCTTGTGGTGCAGATGGTTTTTCAGTTATATTCTATCAGAAGCGTTGGGATATTGTTGGAGAGGATGTGTATAATATTGTATTTCTTCAATGGAAATTCTCTCCTAAAAGCTATTACTCACACAAACTTGGTGCTGCTTCCTAAGAAAGAATTGGTTAATACTTTTTCTGATCTTAGGCAAATCAGTTTGAGTAACTTCATAAACAAGGTGATATCTAGAGTGATATATGATAGGTTGGGTGATATTCTTCCTTCTTTGATATCTCCAAATCAAGCTGGTTTTGTACAAGGGTGGCGATCATTGAAAATATTCTTTTAGCTCAAGAGTTAGTCACAGATACAAGAAAAAGAGGGAAACTAACTAATGTGGTGATTAAGCTAGATATGGCTAAATCCTATGACAGGGTTGGTTGGTCTTATCTTATCAAATTGCTAGGGAAAATGGGATTTTCAGAAGTGTTCATTGGCGTGATTTGGAGACTGCTGGCTAACAATTAGTATCCTGTACTGCTAAATAGTAAGGCTAAGGGCTTCTTTTATTCTACAAGGGGAGTAAAGCAAGGAGATCCAGTATCTCTTGCATTATTCATTCTGTCTGCTGAGGTCCTTTCTAGAGCTTTGAATTCTTTAGCAGAAGATGGTAGCTTTGTTGGATATGGTATGCCTAAATGGAGTGCAAGGATTATTCACCTTGCATATATTGATGATACCATCATATTTGCATCTGCTGAGAAATACTCTTTGATGAAAATCATGGTCATTTTGAAGGAGTATGAGATGTTATCAGGTAAGCTTATCAATAGGGATAAAAGTGCTTTCTATATGTATGATAAGGTAGCACAAAATATACAACAAGAAGTTCAGCAGATTACAGGCTTTACTAGAGATCAATTTCCTTTAAAGTATCTGGGTCCTATATTTCATCTGTGAAGGATAAGATGCGAGAAGCGAGATTGAGATGGTTCAGACATGTGCAAAGGAGATGAGTGGATGCCCTAGTACGGAGGTGTGAGAGGCTGGCTAGGGATGGCTTTAAGAGAGGTAGAGGTAGGCCCAAGAAGTATTGGGGAGAGGTGATTAGACAAGACATGGATCAGGTCTGACTTACCGAGGACATGGCCTTAGATAGGAGGTTATGGAGGGGACAGATCAGGATAAAGGGTTAGTTAGTATTTGAGTGTTGTCTTACTTATCCGTGCATACTAGTAGTCGTAGTAGTCCTTATATTTCGGTAGTATTTTGACATGCCTTTCTACACTGCATTGGATTGCTTATTATTACCTCTAGCACTATCTGATTGTTTCTTTTACTACGCCATCCTACTATATTTCTGCTATTTCAGCTTATTATCCTTTGTTTATTATTACTAATGCTTTTTATATCTCTCTTTGAGCCGGGGGTCTATCAGAAACAGCCTATCTGCCCGTCAAAAGGTGGGGGTAAGGTCTGCATACACTCTTCCCTCCCCAGACCCCACAATGGTGAGATCATCTTTTGGGTATGTTATTTTTGTTGGTCCTATATTTCATACAAGAAGGAAGAAGATGTATTACAATGATCTCATTAAAAAGGTTAAGAATAAACTACAAAGCTGGAAAGGAAGATTGTTATCTTATGGAGGGAAAGTTGTTCTTATCGGTAGTGTTCTTCAAAGTATCCCTATGTATAGTTTGTCAGATATAATACCTACTATGTATACTATGAATGAAATGCATAGGACCTTTGCAAGATTTTTCTAGAATAACAAAGAAGAGGGAAGAAGCAGACACTGGGTGTCATGGCATAACATTTGTTTACCAAAAGAAAAAGGTGGCCTTGGTTTTAGATCCTTGTATGATGTTTAAAAAGATCTATAGGCTAAGTTATGGTGGAGATTCAGAACTACTAATTCCATGTGGTCAAAATTCATGTGGAACAAGTACTGTAAGAAACTTAAGCCTACTAGAGTTCTGTGGAGAGGTGGATCTCAGATATGGAAAATGATGTTGCAGGCCAGAGATGAAGTGGATCAATTCATATGGTGGGAGCCAAACAATGGTTCATGTGATGCATGGGATCATAACTGGACAAATCTTGGTCTAATTAGTCATTTTTTACATGAGATTGATCATAGTAACAATAACATTGTGGAAGTTGCTGATGTAATGACAAAAGATGGATGGAACTTTACAAAAATGGAGGCTCACTTTCCTGCAAATGTTGCGGAGCATGTAAGGAATAAATTGGTGTTTTTTTTGCAGAATTCAGAGAAGGATAGACCTTGGTGGACCTTAACTAGTTCAGGAGAGTTTTCAGTGGGAAGTGCTTGGAATATTCTTAGACAGTAACATGAAACTTCTACATCCTATCCAAAATTGTGGGTTAAAGGTCTTCCTTTCAAAATATCTTTCGTATTATGGAGAGTGTGGAAACTTAAGTTACTTGTAGATGATATGCTTAAGAGAATGCAGATTTCTATTGCTTCTAGATGTAGATGTTGTGTTAATCCTAGTCAGGAGGAAACTATGCAACACTTGTTCTTAACTGGTTCCTTTGCCAAGTCCATATGGAAATATTATAAAGAAGCAGCAGGGATTACTGAGCCTTTTGTGCAGATTCATCAAACAATAGTGAAGTGGTGGGATAGTTCATGTAATGCTAAGTTGAAAACAATTATGCAAGCTATGCCAGCTGTGGTGTGTTGGCAACTTTGGAATAGAAGAAATGTCATAATGCATGGAGGAAGAATGAACAGAAGTGTGGTGATCCATGGCATAAATCTGAATATGCATAATCTCATCAAGTCTTTGTATCCTTGGCTGCAGTAGGTCCCTCATTCATGGCCTCAAATGGTGCAACTCTTGGAGGGATATAGGCTAAAAATAGTTTGTAAGGAGGTCATGTGGATGCATCTAGCTATGGGATGGTTTAAGTGCAACACTGATGGGGCCTCTAGGGGAAATCCAGGGATGAGTTCTGCTACTTTTTGCATAAGAAATGATAGAGGAGAATTAATGTATCTTTGCCGCTAGAACATTAAATGATACTACCAATATTTGTGCAGAGGCTATAGCAATAGGGGACGATATTGAATATTGTGTCGCACATCAGTTCTTACCTGTGATTATTGAAACTGATTCCTTGGCTTTGCTAAACTTCATAAGGAAGATATGGAGTATCCCTTAGAACATCATATGGAGATAAGGAGAATACAATATTGGAGTAATAAGGGACAAGCGAAGTTTGCTCATATCCTTAGGGAAGGCAATGCACTTGCTGACTGTTTAGCTAACTGTGTGCTCATTTTTGCAGGTACTGTCCAAGTTAATAACTGTCACGACCCAAACCGAAGGGCCGCGACTGGCACCGAAGACCCTACTCGGCTGAGTGCCATACTACTATTCTATCCGGGAGTCACAACTTTTCGTGAACCTTTAATCTACGAAATGACGTTTTTGTCAGGTAAAAAAATAACTTTTCAAGAAAACTCTTTCGTCAAATCAGGGACTTCTCCCTTATCGTTAATTCAAAGAAAACCTAGTCACAATAAAATATTTTTTAAAAAATAAAGGATAAAAACACATTGACCTATATGGTTGCTTTACACAACTGTCGACTCCTCGATGCCATATCCACAGGACACTGTCTGCAAAAGTCTCTAACATACACGAGATACCATAACATAAGTACTCTGACTCGGCAACACTCCGAACTAAGATGGAGCTCACTAATCTAGATAATAGCCTGGGAACATCCTATAGCCAATGTCTTTTACTCATCTGTATACACCTGCGTGGCATGAAACACAGCCCCCGAAGAAAGGGGTGTCAGTACGAATAGTGTACTGAGTATGTAAGGCAAGAATAGCATCATAATAAGAAGTATAGAACATAACAGGGGATAAAGATGACCCGTACATTTGATTGCCTCTTAAGGCGGATACCATACATGCAACTTTAACCTTTTTAAATCAATATGTACATAAAATCATGGAAGACATCTGAAACACTTTAATGAATGTGCAAATATAAATTAAAACATCACCACATAGGCCACAACGTCACCCTCTGTCAACTGTGCCGCATATATATATATATATATATACATCCCAAAAAAGGCCATAGCGCCACCCCCTGTCAATTGTGTCATATATACACACATCACAACAAAGGCCACAGCGTCACCCCCTGTCAACTATGCCATATGTATACACATCACAACAAAGGCCACAGCGTCACCCCCTTTCAACTGTGTCATATATATACACATCACAACAAAGGCCACAGCGTCACCCCTATCAACTATGCCTTATATATACACAACAAAGGTTACAACGTCACCCCCTGGCAAATGAAATTGATGATCAACTTCATCAAACCAACAAGAATCAAGAGTGTGAAACCCATTAAAGTCATCTAAACCAAGAAATCCCAAGAGAAGTGAAATAGGGTTTTGGTGCAAGAAGGATACTTCCACTCAAGACTTGTTTCTACGCTATCTAAGGTAAGTTTCATGGTATTTTCATGATGTTTGAAGTATTAATAAGTTGAAACACTTGGATTGTAGAAGAGTATAGAAAATGGGTCATAAATGGGTGAATAGTGTCATTGTTGAGTGGTAGTTTGGATTGAATCATGAATATGTATATGTTGTGACTATGAATACATTATAAATGACATTTAGAACATGGAATAAGTATTGTATAAGAAAGAACGCGATAGTGAACCTTGATCATGATTATGGAGAATTTGGAGTGAAATGGTGAAATGTGGGCAATGCAATTGAATGATGATTGTTAATTATGATATTATGAATGATGTTATGAATGTTTGGGAGTTGATATGGAATATGGAGGAAGTCATATAAACAAAGGAAATCTTTGCCCAATTTTCTCTAGCTTTAGTAAGCATGTTTTTATGATTGTTTAGCTAATGTCGATACGAATTATCTTGAAGGTAGAACGTGTGCATTAAAGGAGAACAAGCAAGCGATAGATTAGTTAAATGACAAAGGTATGTGAGGCTAGTCCCTTATTTCTAAGGAATGAATCTTATGGCATGAATTTCCTCCTTCTTCATGAGTCTCCTATTTTCAAGAAAACTAAGAGTCCTTGTTCATGAATAGCTATATGAGATAAGAGATACGTTATGAGTACGGTAATGATAATGATAAGCTAAAGTCTAAAGATTCTAGAGCCATGACACGATGTTCCTATAAAGCTAATGATTCCATCTATAGTTTTTTGATGTTGATTATTGTATACACTCACCTTATATGCTAATTCCTTCAAGGTGAGGCATAATGCTTATAAATGCTCCATAATGGAATCGGGGGTTCACGACCTTACGTCACCCCGGTCAGATATAGTTGTCCATGAGTTCCATGCATGCATTATGATGAATGTATTATGATGAATATATTATGATGAGCATGTTATGATGATATTACACCGCGCCTATATGGCCGGGCAGTCAACGCCAAGGTGGGCAGCTATACACTATGGCCAGATGGCATGGGCAGACACCACTAGTGGGCGGCATGAGAAGGTACCCCGGACGCCGGAGGCCAGGACGCCGGCTAATGTTATTAATTATCACACCGTACCTATATGGTCGGGCAGCTTATACTTATATGCATATATGATATGATGATGATTATGAGAGTAAGCCAGCATGCATTATTTCTTTTATGATTCAGTCAGTTACAGATTGCTCCTCATGTGATGCCTTCTCATTTCATTGATGTTTCTTTATTGTTTATGCCTTACATACTCAGTACAATGTTCGTACTGACGTCCTTTTCCTTGGACGCTGTGTTCATGCCCACAGGTAGATAGGGAGACGGTGCAGATCCATAGGAGCTATCAGCAGATTTACAAAAGCCCTCATTTATTCCGGAGGTGCTATTTTGAGACAGTAGTTTTGTGTACATATATTTTAGGCATGACGGGGTCCTGTCCCGTCTATATGTCTAGTACTCTAGTAGAGGCTCGTAGATGCGCAGTGTGAGTAGTATGGTCTCACAGTCTTTCATGTATATGCATGTATAAATATTATTTTGATAGCCGAAGGGCTTATGTTTATAAAAGTAAATATGTTTCAAATGATAACAATTTTCCATAATTATGAGCAAAAGAGTCATGAATAAGAGCAGATGAGAAGCAGAATGAGCAGTGTTCGGTGGATAGCCCCGGATACCCATCATGGCCCTAGTCGGGTCGTGACATCAGCAACCAACAACAACAACATCAACATCAATAACATCATTTCCAACACCAATATGTGCCATAAAACAGCTCACACGCTGTTTTCCAACTTCCATGACTAACCAACTTACTATACAATTATTTAACGACTTTATCTTCGTAAATAAGCCTGAAATAATACCAAAAGAGAAAGATTCATACCTTTTCCCTGTCCAACGATAATATCTTCAAGATTCCACCTTGAATCCACGCTAAAATCCACCGTAGGACAATTCTAGAATCAGACCCATGCGTTATCCAGACCTAAACTACTACTCCGCTACTTGAAAATTGCTCACTTTTTGATTTCCTCACTCCCTCTTCAAATTTTCTGGAATTTTCTAGGCAAATCTGATGAAAAAGGGGGTTAATACCCTTTATATAGGGGTCAAATTCGGGTCGGGTCACTGTAGTAGTACTGTAGCAAGTCGTTACTGTAGCAGTACTGTAGCACGCATTTCTGCTTTGTCAGCCGAACTTGTAACCTCCATAATTCTCTACTGTAGCAAGTCGTTTACTGTAGCAGTACTGTAGCACGCGTTTCTTCCACTCATTTCCTTATAAAACCTTCTGGTATACCTTATATACGTCCTTCACTCATTAAATATACTTAATAATGCTTGCTCCTTATATTCTAAAGTGGTTTTACTTAACCCTAACTCAACGTACTTATGTTTCAAATTTGATAAGTGCTTCTTTGAAGATACGGGGTGTAACATCCTTCCCCCACTAAAAACATTCGTCCTCGAATGTTGCGATCTCTACAACCCACAATATCTCCGTTGGTTCGTTGCCTTCCTCTTAGATTCCGATCGCCATATCTTTATACTGTACATTTGTCAGTTTCTTCACGCGCTCTTAACTCTTTCATTGGACTCATCTATGCACTCCATCACCTCTTTGTTCTTATGTACATAATCAAATATCAACTCGTATCCCACGCTCGCTCTGTTTCCTTTATCGTAGTCTTGATTTATCATGCCATAATCGCTCGTTGTCTTGTAAGTACTCTGATAATCATGCCATTTTTTTCGTCCTTGTCTCCCTACTAATGGGTAGTTCCCGGCTGTGGCGCCCTTTGTTCGTCACCCTTTCCATCATTCTCTGTGAAATTATTTTTAAGACCTTTTTCCCTCTCTTTATTAATCTTTGGAATATGCCGGGCCTGGAAATCATAGCTCACGTCCGCATGAAGTATTTCTTGATCCATCGTAATTCCTTTTTCATACCTGCTTGTGGTTTGCTTATCTTTAATTCATTTTTACTCCCTCTTAATACATTCTTGATATGCCATCCGATTCTTGGCCCCTTTAAGCTAACATCTTTCTTTCTTTGGACTTTTGACACTGCTACACCTCCTTTCAGAATTAGATCTGCTCTTCCCCCCTTTTTAAGGGTGTTCTTACACACTAATAACTCCCGAGTACCGGTAGTCATTGGCCAACCCTAACGATCTTCCAACTCGTTTGGTCTCTCATAATACCGGAGTTCTCTCATCGTATAGCTTGACTTATTTTTTTCTTTCTACTAGTCGAGGGTTTTGCATTTAAACGAAGCGCTTATGCATTACAGATCCATTCTCGCTGCCTTCTTTAAGGCCTTTCTACTTCCACCTTTTATGACTGAACATTTCCCGAATCAACGGGTTAATGGGAACATTGGAATCCATCAAAACATTTTACGGAACGTTTGGTCACAGTTTGCTCTTTTTATCCCTCGTCTTCCTCTACAACTATTATCACTGAAATTCTTCTTACTCTGAGTTTCCGGTTTCACTTTACATCTACAATATATCATTGAGAGTTAATATGATGCTACACTCTTCCACTTCCACTATCAATCCTTTTATTCACTTAGCTCACTTATCCAAAATTTTCCTTGACTAATTATTTGCGTCCCACCTATGCGTTGTAGTTCTTCCAGTGTTCTGCCACTTCTTGTTCGTATCGTGAAATCCCTGCATTATACTCTCTTCTTTCGACCCTGAAGTCCATGAAATATTTCTTAAAACGTGCAAATCCGTTCTATTCTTGAACCATCTTTTAGGAAGGCTCCTCTGTGTCTGAGGCAACCGTGTCAATATGACTACACATTTATCCCTTTATATATCTCTCGAGAGCTGGAAATCTCTTAATATCATTGCAAGGCCTGATCATTCTCTCTCTTACTTCACATCCCGATTTGTGGTTACTATCGTTTTGTTCCACTTATCGAAGTCTATTTTCTGACCCCACACATTCATCTTTTTTTTCATACTACCATAATTTATCCCTTTCGCATGTCTACCATCGAATTTTATCCAAATAGTCCCTTGCCTTGCCCGTCGTCTCTCTTGGAAGCTTCACTCACCCTCGTTTCTTAGACTTTTTCCTTTTCTCAAGACATTCTAATCTCTTTAGTTTCTATATACTCACTTTCTTCCTTTCCCTGATGTTATTGCATTAGGACTTTCCAACTCTAACCTGTTGTCACACCCCGATCGTACTAGGGTGTGATGGGCACCCGACCCCATATTCGGAGCCGAGCGAACCCGAGGACTCTTATTACTCACATATTCTCTTTGGATTCTTAAATCAAATGAAAGTAAAATACATAGTAAAACTTTCAAAATCTTTCTGCCGTTTCTCAAATTAAAAACAGTCTGTAAGTGTAAGGACTCTATAACATAATGTATAATAAAAACATATCGGCTAGTAGGGCCGCTTTCAGCCCGACACTCTAGACCCACGACTCGTCCGCAAAGTCTCTAACTCGTGATCGAAATCATAGCACATGTACGCCGACTCGGCAACTCTCCAAGGCAAATGGAGCTTGCCAACACCGCCGGGTCATCTTCTATGATGGCTTCTACTCGTTGGGCCGTACCGCGCGGCATGAAACGCGGCGCCCACAAAAGGGGCGTCAGTACGAGCAATGTACTGAGTATGTAAGGCATGAACAAATAACGTAGTAGGGAGTATACATATGAGTGATATCCGTATAAAACATAGAACATATCATGTGTAAGGGAGTAAGCTGTACATATGGAACATGTCACATGTAAAGTCAGAATTCGTACGTATGGAACATATCATGTAAAGTCTGTAGCGCCTTTGTACATATGGATCATATCATGTAAAGGCGTAACCCGTACATATGGATCATGTCATGTAAAGCGCGTACTTTTGTACATGCGAATGCCTGCGAGGGCGGACGCCATGCATGCTTATCTGGTCATATCATGTCATAGCGCCGAACAAGTCGGCTCACCCACATAGCGCCGAAATACGTCGGCTCACCCATATATCCTGCGTCCGGGCATCCCGCGTCCGGGATGATAACGCCAGCTGACCAGGTGGCAACGCGCCTGTAGCGCAACATGTTTCCCTTTCCCATATCCCCATGTTTCCCCTCCCTCCCCCCATGTACATATTTAGCATGCATGAGAGCCCAAGGAAAGTCATGTACCTATCGGAGTGACGTAAGGTCGGTAACCTCCGATGATGTTATGGAATAACCATGGGCGCTTTGCCTCACCTTGAAGGAACTAGGAGAATAAGGCGAGACTATCAATGAAGAGTAACTTCACGGGAAACATAAAACAGGATCATAACATATCGTTTCATATACTTTGGAACCTTTTAAAAAAAATAGTCATTATCCAAGAAATAGCTTAACATTCCATATCGTCATGTTCATGGTAAGAACATATCCTTGACGTATTCGTCATAAACATTTTCTCATATTCGGCATCATCCTTGTCATCATAAAATCATGCTCGTCGTTTTAGTCATAAAAGCTTTCAAAATCATCAAACTTAGTTTTTGGAGAAAAATGAATATTTTGAAAAACATTTACAAACTTTTAAGAAGGAAATCATGCCTTAGAACCATTACTTCTAACGTTTGAAAATGAGAACGTTATGGAAGCTTTTAACACGTCTCACGTATGAATCATGCCATGGAAAGAAAAGGGCATAGCCTTAACATACCTGTGCCGCGCCTTATTAGGTACGCTTATCCGTCCAACTTGTTAGTCTACATTCAAGAAAATTTGATGCAACTATTAGATTCATCACTAAGCACACTTGTCTTGATTTTTCAAATAAATTCACTTATGATCTGCCGAAATTTGCAAAGATCTCCCCCGTAAATACACCATCCCGAGAGTCTTACTCGGCCCAAATCATCAACAACAATCCGGGAATTCAACCCGGCCAACAATATCAACAATTATTCTAGCAACACTTCAATGTTCAATTCAATCTAATTCAATTCAATTCAATTCACATAATATTCCAACACTCAATCAACATGCCACTTTATCCGAAACCTTTAACTTCAACAACAACCATACATTTCATGATCATTCATATGCATTAACTTCAACAACGACCTTCATTCCACGTTACATGATCCATATTGACAACAACTAGAATGTCAAATAACATCACTTTACCATAACTTACCAAATCACCTACCATTCGGTTACAACAACTTCTTATACATTTTCATGCATTTCCATCCATCTCTATACATTTCAACAACAACAATATGCTACATAAAATCAACTCATTCTCCCATGCACACAACACACACTCACAACCAACTCATGCAACACAATACACGGCTACAACTACCATCCACAACTCAACAATCAAATTACTAAATAATATTAATTCATCACCTCAATCCAACACCACACATATATTCGGCCAACATGCAACACACATATTTTCATATATTTCATCCATTTCTTCAACCTACAACATATACAAACCATCCACAACATACTAAAAAAGATGAAACCTTACCTTTTCCTTTGATTCCTCCCTTGGCTAGAATTGTAACTTTGCAAGAATATGTGTTCTACTTGTTCCAACAACTCTTCCATGTCATAAAGGACCCTCCAATTGGTAGGAATACTTGAAGAAAAGTATTTTTCTCCTTCACTCTCTCTTGGCCTTGTTTGGCCGAATTCTCCTTCTTTTTTTTTTCTTTCTTTCTTTTGTTTGCTCTCTCTTTCTCTTCCACTCTATTAAATTAAAAGATGACCACACACATATATTTATATATATCCCTTATGAGCATGTGAGGGGAACATGCCCCTTCTCTCCATTTTCTAGAATTTTCTTTTTCTTTTTCTCTTCCTTTTATTTTCTAGAACTTTCTTCTTTTTTTTCTTGAATTTTTCTCACATGGTCAAAGAAGACCAAGTGTCTTCTTTTATACACTTTAGCCCTTCAAGAATTTTATTGAACCTTTGTGAAATTACCATTTCACCCCTAGCCTTTCTCAATATTACCATGAACCATTTTTTGCAAATTTTCCTTCTTGCCCATGGACTTTCTCAATATTTCCATACTATAATATTCATGAACAATATTCATAACCAACTTGTATCTTAAAATAATTTTTGAAAAATGATCTTGCCCTCAACATTCCACGACTACCTCGAAATATCTGAACGTACAAAGTACGGGCTATAACACCTGTAGTGAAAATACCATCAACTTACCTTGTAACATTTGTACCACTTTTTTTTTTTCACTTGAACTTCATTACCCTGTTCGATTAATGCCTTCAGTGTATAGCAACATCAGGTGCTGGGACACATATATCGGTTAGCGCAGCCACATATGGGATGTCACACACCCACACACACACACATATATACATTTACTAACGCCTCGCTTACAAAGTATTTCCAAATACTATTCGAACTTATCCTAATTCTAGAGTTGTGATGCACCTTCTTTCTCTTTACCGGTATAGTCCGCCTCATCCTTAGAGATCTTTTAGGGTTTCCAACCACTCCGCATACTCCAATCTCCCTTAGGCTACTCTAGCTTCTCATCTGTCCCTTATATCTGAATTTGTAAGACTTTTAGTACACTTCCCGGGGGATCGCCCATCCTAGTATTACTCTCACCCCAGCACGCTTAACTTTGGAGTACTAATAGGATCCAGTGCGTTAGTGCTGGCATGATCTCATCCACCCTACTGCGTGCCTTTATCACATAACCTAGAACAAGCTGAAATTCTAACTGATCCTAAGAAAATTTCCTATCGTGTATCTCCCTCCGAATTGGAAAAGTCCCTCACTTTCTTCCACTACAAATGCTGTTTCAGCCTTTGGAACTCTCGATGACAAGCCATCAATTAACACATACAACTGCTTTCCATTCCTAAATTTTTAAGATTCCTTATAGCAGTAAAACTTCTTAGCCGCAGTTATCTATAAGTACTTTGGTTATCGATCCCTTTAAAACTTCCATTTGTCAACTATCAATAGTATCCTCCTCATTATCCTTGCACCATTCTGTTAGCCATCTCATCATGGCGATTGTTTATACGGTTCTATGTCATATACTCTTATAATTGATATAACTAGCAGCTCGAATTTTCACGAGGGTTCATTGTCACCAGCTTGTTTCGACCAATCGCAATATCGTTGAATCCTTTTCTTGCCATCTTATCTCCGTCTACTTTCATGGCTTCTCCTTGCATTCCTTAACTCATCTTGCTTCGTGACTCCCTATTACTTCTCAATTTTTCCTATTGTCGGGTGTCATAATTCCTCCAATACCTTAGTCAGCTCTTGTGCTCGTACTCAAGCTTACTTGCTTCCTTCCTTAAAGGCTTTACCTTATGGTGTTGTATTTCATTGCCATTCTCGATCGAAATTTCATCCCATAATAATCCTTTCGTCATCGCTTTTGTTCTTTCACTTACGACTCCTTCAAGTTCCCTACTAGTCATTACCCAAAAATACTACTTTAAATCTCAAATATTGCCTATAATAATCCCTAGGGATACTCGAAATAATGATGTACCCAACAATCTGTCCCGCAGGAATAGTTCTTTTTATTCCAATAATTAATGCCCAATGCCCACTTGTAGTGTCATCTTCATCTTATCATTCCATCTCATCTTGTCCCATACTTTCCCATTAATCAATTTGTAACCATCATAGACATATAATCTTCGTGATCTCCTAAATCTTTTGTCCTTGCCCTTCTTTGGTCCTTGTCCTTAAATTTTTTTTTTTTTTTTTTTGGAGAATTTTGGTAGAGTGCTCATTATTTACAACCCTCTTAGTTCTGGTTATAAGGATGTATAGTTTGGTTCCGGAGTCCCAACATTCTCCCTTTGCCACGTACAACCTTACTCTAACTCCTGTTGATTTATTTAAACTTGATCCTATCGTCCGGCCAACGCAATTACTATTTGGGTATGTGTTTTCGTCCTTACCTCTTCCTCAATTATATATTATCCGATGCTCCTTCTTATATTGTTAAGTTGGGTATGTGTTTTTCCTTTTCCAAGTTTCTCCCTCCTTTCGATATTATAACCCTTTTTTTTTCCTAATGCTCCTTCACATATTGTTATAGTTAACATAAAGAAAACCCTTTGAGCGCTTGCTACCTCAATTTTGACATACAACTCAATCAATACTTTTGACATGTCGTAACATCAATCATAAAGGTATACATAATACTCGATGTAGTCACTCGTGAGTTATCTTTTTATCGCGTTTCAACACCCTTTTTGTCACGACCATAACTGATGGGCCATAACAAGTGCCCGTACAACAAAATACACAACGCCGACGAGGAACAATCAATATAAGAGATAACATCACGGCCAACACATACATATATAAACACCGAGAGTCATGCGCCAAATATACTTGTACGATAAAATACGTATAACATCACGACTACATAACTATGGAGAAAGTGGGAAGGACAGACAAGGCCCGCCGTACCCATATATGTACATAACCGAATAGCATACCAAAAAGGCCGTAGCTCCGGATCAATGGAGCGTATCGACCGCCGAGGGGAGGTCTTCCGCGTGAATCGTCGGGCCGGCTACCCGATCCCGCGGGCATGAACGCAACGTCCACAAGAAGGGACGTCAATACGAGTAATGTACCGATTATGTAAGGTATGAATAATAACATAGTAAGGGATGTAAAGTATGAATAATAATAGAATGGAAATATAGAGCATATCATAAGATAAAAGAGTAACCTGTACATATGAGTGCCTCTTAGGGCGGATGCCATGCATGCTTAGCTTTCTTTGAAAAACATTTCTTGTTCATGTATACATAAAATAGAACATATCATGTTGCCGAGGCGTCAGCTCCGATCCATTTAACCATATATGTCCCGCGTCCGGGCATCCCTCGTCCAGGATGATATCATGTCATATTATACCAACTGATCAGGTGGCCATGCGTCTATAGCGCCTCGCCCTTTTTCCCATATTCCCCATATATATATATATATATATATATATATATATATATATATATATATATATATATATATATATATATATATATATATATATATATATATATATAATATTCGATTACATTATGGAATAAGGAAAGTTATGTCACCTTCGAACAATTATTATAAGGTAAGACTATCAATGAAGAATAACCTCCGATTAATTATGGAATAGTCATCATTTATCTCACCTTGAAGGAACAATTATATAAGGTGAAGTCTTTAAAAACAATGAATAAAATTAAGGATCAAAAGATAGCTCAATAATTCTCATATCATATTGAAATCATAACTTGGAACCTTTAAACATGAAATCGTTCTCATCATAGTCATCATAGAAAATATTCTCATCTTTGGCATCATTGTCATCATGATAAAAACATGTCCGTCGTTGTAGTCATAAAAGCTTAATTACAAAATCATAAACCTTTGTTTTGGAAAAATACGGACATTTTGGAAAACATTTACGGTTTATCAGGAAGGGAATCATGCCTTGGAATCATAGACTTTTAACTTTTGATAACAAGGAAGATATGGAAACATTTATGAAATCATAACATAGGAATCATGCCTTTGAAAGAAAGGGACGAGCCTTAACATACCTTTCGGTTGCCTTAGTCGTTCAACGTTTATCCTTCCAAGCTCGTAAATCTACATATAAACCATTCATACTATTATTAGGCTCAATGTCATATGCTCATCTTAAGCCTTCAATTTAATTCCGTTTAAAATCTGCCGAAATTCGGGGCAAACATCTCCCCGTTTATATGCCTAGCCCGAAATCATAATTCAACAACCAACAACAACAACAACAATACCAACATCAATAACATCATTTCCAACACCAATATGTACCATAAAACATCCCACGCGATGTTCTCCAACTTCCATAACTAACCAACTTACTACACAATTATTTAACGACTTTATCTCCGTAAATAAGCTTTAAATAATACCAAAAGAGAAAGATTCATACCTTTTTCTTGTTAAGACAACAATATCTTCAATATCCACCTTGAATCCACCGCAAAGCCATACTAGAATCACATCCATGCGTTTATCCGAGCGTCGATTAATACTCTATCGCTTGAAAATTGCTCACTTTTTGATTCTCTCTCTCTCTCTCTTCAATTTTCTGGAAATTTCTAGGCAAATCTGGTGAAAAAAAGGGGTTTTTACCCTTTATATAGGGTCAAATTCGGGGGGTCACTGTAGCAATTTACCGTAGTAAAAGATCGTCGGTTCTTGTAGCGTAGCTAGAAGCATCGTAGCACGCGTTTCTCGCTTTGTCAGCCGAACTTGTAACGTCCATAATTCTCTACTCCGATGTCCTATCGATGAGCGGTTTGTTGCGTTAGAAACTAGACTCGACGAACTTCATTTTAGGCTTTTTTTTCACCTTAAAACACTTCATATGCTAAGAGATATTCGTCCCCCAAGTTGGACCAAAATTTTCACACAAAACATTACCCATCCTTTCTCCAAAGTCGTACTACTTCATTTCTTCCACTCATTTCCTTATAAAACCTTCCGGTATACCTTATATATATCCTTCACTCATTAAATATACTTAATAATGCTTGCTCCTTATATTCCAAAGTGGTTTTACTTAACCCTAACTCAACGTACTTATGTTTCAAATTTGATAAGTGCTCTTCGAAGATACGGGGTGTAACATCCTTCCCCCTTAAAAACATTCGTCCTCGAATGTTTTAAAGCTATTGCCTCAACCCACGACACCATCTTTGATTCGTTAGAACAATTATTTTTCCTTTAGGGTCCGATTACCATTTGCTTAAACTATAACTTGGATCGTCTCTCTTCTCATTCTTTCTTAACTCTTTTATTGCCTTTAGTCATCTTCTTTCACTTCTTTGTCCTCATGTACATGATCGAAAATTAACTAGCATCTCGCTCTTGTTCTTTCTCCATTATGGTAGTCTTGACTTGCCGTGCCATAACTATTCATCGTCCTGTAAGTACTCTCCCTTTTTTTTCTCGCTCCTTGTTCCCTTGTTAGTGGGCAGCTACCTTTCTCTCTCTACGGCGCCCTCTTTGCGTTTACTCCTTCGGTGCCATCTCGGGCTATCCTTTTTGTACCCGTTGATCTTAGATATATACTGTACCAATTTTTTTTTTTTGTAGTCCATTAGTCAGGCTCTCTAATCCTTACATCCTTGTCGCCATCTCTTTTACCCTTACATTCCAAATGTTTACCCAGCATAACTGTGTCGCTAGTGAACCTAATGGTTATGTTCCTTTCTAAGGCCAGTTATATCATTATCCGAAATACGTATATACGTAATGTTTCTTCGCCATTTATTATCCTTCACAGTCCAGTTACACTTATGGCAAACTTATAATCCGAGTTCAACTAATTTCATAGCTCGCAACATCTTTGAGCTCCTGCTACAACTTTTTCTTTACTTCCTTCCCTCACATCTATCAATACAATCCCAAAAGCATAGGACTACGACAATTCTTCTATTATGACTCTCTTGCAACGCAAGTATACTTATCTTCGATTTCCTTGTATCGGCGATCGTTTCATTAGTCGTTATTCCTTGTTGGCTTTCCGGTGTGGCCTTCTTACAATTGTAGTTGGGCATAGCTTCACGTTGACGGTTCATATAATTCCATAGCATATGCTCTCATGTTTAGTATAATTAGTGGTCCATGAACTATTTTCTAATATCCGGTGAACTCTTTTATTTCCATTCATAGGAGCAACGTTCTTTCTTTCCTTCAAAAATTTCCAAACTACCAATCGTTGTTCCTTTTATTACAATTGTCATTGTCATCCCAAGTGTTCTTTGGGTTTGTCATCCTCTCTAACACCCTTTGTAAATTTAGCTTAGAGACCTTTCTTGCTCTTTTCATTACCCTTTAGGGCATGTCACTGCATACTTAGGTACGGCGCAATTTTTGCCCGATACGAGGGATTCAAATCATGGTCTAAAAATATCGTAGTTCATCTTGGCGTAAAGTGCTCTCTTGGGTTATCTTCCATACTTTCTCCCTATGTACTTATTGTCAAATCGTTTCTACTTCTTTCCATTACCTTCCCGATATGCCAATAGGCCTCGAACTCTGGCCCCGAGCTAATAAATCTCCTTTTCTGGAGCTTGAAATGTCATAGTTCCTTTCAAGTCTAGTATGTTCTTCCCCCCTTATTAAGGAGGTCCTTATACGCCCATAGCCTTCGAGTAACCGTCGTCTTCGATAATTATCTGCCGCCCTTCACGATCTTCTTAGGGCCGGGTTCCGTCATCGTATGGTCTGACTTGTCTATCTTCTTGCTAGTTACACTCTTGTATTCAATTGGAATACTTATAAGGGTTAGATCCAATTCCGATGCCTTCTTTTCCGTCTTTTCACACCTCTGTCTTTTATGACTAACGATTTTCCGGACCCAGTTAATGGGGACATCGAGATTCACCACGTCCTTTATGAAGTCTTCGATTATACCTTACTCCTTGTTTTTCTTCCCGACTTTGCTTATAACATATCTAAAACTTCTTTCCCTGAGTTCTTCTTCCATTTATGTCTATATCATCATTTTTTTTTCCTTTTTTTTTTTCAACATTTCCATACCCTTCCATCCACTACTAGTCCTTTCGCCCGTTTAGCTCACTTACTCATAATCCTTCTTAACTACGCGTTTGTGTTGCAGCTGTGCATCCAAGTTTTTCGAGTGTCCTGCTACTTTTGCTCTTAGCACAGAATTCTTACAGTTTACACTCTCTCTATCCTCGTTCATCGAACCTTTATCTATCTTTTTGACACTACGATCGGGTGGTCTTCCATGCACGTTCCTTACATTTCATTCCATTTCCTCTATGATCGAATCTCTCGGTCTTCACATGAATTCTTATTCCATGTCATTAATTTTCTAATCAATTGTGTCGACTCATCATCCTCGTTCTTTCCTCGATGAGTAATCGGTTTCCTACCGCCAACTCGTTAAAGTATCCTTCTTACTCCCATGGTTAAAGATTTCCAGTTACTTTACTCCTAAATGCTCTCCTCTTCCTTCGACCAACCCATTAGTATACCTTTCCTACTTTCATCCTTAACCTTCCTTGGGTTTCTTCCTCCTCGAGCACCTTTCTTCTCTTGTTATTTGTAGTATCGGCTCGAAGTTGTGAAATATTCCTTTAAACGCGCAAATCCGTTCTATTCTTAAGTCATCTTTTTGGAAAGCTTCTCCATGTCCGAGGCAACCGTGTTAATTTGACCACACACTTATCCCTTTATATACCTTTCAAGGGCTGGAAATCTCTTAACATCGTCGCAAGGCCTAACCATTCTTTCTCTTACTTCACATTCCTCGTCGTGGTCACTATCCTTTTAGCCCCACTTATCGAAGCCTATTCTCTGACCCCACACATTCCTCTTTTGTTCCTTACTGCCACACTTTATCCAATTCACATGCCTACCTTCAAATTTTTACCCAAATAGTCCCGTGCTTGCCCGTCGTCCCTCTTGGAGGCTTCACTCACTCATGTTTCTTACTTTTCACTTTTTTTTCGACATTTTGATCTCCTTACCTTCCATCTACTCACTTTCTTTCCTTTCTAGATGTCATTACATTAAAACTCTCCAAGCCTAACCTGTAGTGAAAATAGCATCAGCTTACCTTGTAACATTTGTACCATTTATTTTTTTTTTTGTCACTTGAACTTCGTTACCTGTTCGATTAATGCCTTCCATATACCGCAACGTTGGTTGTCGGGATACACATACCCGCTGATATAGCCACGTATGGGATATCATATGCATACGTATATATATAATTACTACCATCTCGCTTACAAAATATTTCCAAACGCTATTCAAACTCACCCTAATTCTAGAGCTGTGATGCACCTTCTTTCTCTTCACCGGTCTAGTCCGCCTCGTCCTACGCGACCTCTTAAGGTCTCCAACCACTCCGCATACTCCAATCTCCCTTAGGCTGCTCTAGCTTCTCATTTGCCTCTTATATCTAAATTTATAGGACTTTTTGTACACTTCCTGTGGGGTCACCCATCCTAGTATTTCTCTCACCCCAAAGACGCTTAACCTCGAAACTCGATGAAATCCGGTGCGTTAATGCTGGTATAATCGTATCCACCTCACCGCATGACCTTCACCACATAATCTAAAGTAAGTTGAAGTCTTGACAGATTCCAAAACGTTCTCGTAACGCATCTCCCTCCGAATTAGAAAGGGTCTCTTACTCTTCCGACTACACAATTACTATTTTGGCCTTTTTAATTCTCAATATTCACCTTTCATCTATATGTATGACTACTTTCCGTCCTAGATTTCCGATTCCCAATGGTAGCGAACACACCTTGGTCGCCGTTACTTATAAATACTCGGTTATCGGCCTCTTTGGGTTTCCGCTCGCCACTATTAAATAATAATCTACAACAAATGCACATACATAGAAAATTCCAATAAGGACTCATATACCTGTAGCCGATCGGTCTCTAGTCTGATCTGGTGGACTATAAGGTGAAGTGTACTCCTCGTCATCGTCTACCCACCATCCGCTCGTCTGGCCTTCATCATCTCTCTCATCTGAGTCCGAGGGATATAAATAATCGGGCAACTCCTGGTTTACCGACGGCCAAGATAAAGGGCTAGAGTAATCCGTAACACTCACCGGGGAGGCGGTCCGACGTAGTGCTCGCCATAGAGCAGCCTGGTACGGCCTCGGGAATCTCCTCCTCCGGTGTCCCGACGAATACTCGGATGGATCTGTGTCATAACCGTCCCTTGCGGGGGTCCTCCTCCCTGGAAGTCAAAAACTCTGGAGGAATCGTCGCTGGGTCCTCCGAGGGATCGTCTCCATGGAATAACCAAGGCTCTCCCGCTCGGCCCCGGAGCTCGGGGTCCCGGATCTACTCTCTAGGGGGCCTTCTTAGCACCCCACTATCCGAGGCCGATCTCTTCATCTCTTGTTCGTCCGCACTTACCCGGAAAAGGATTCGAAACGATCTTTCCTAGACTCGGCTCTATCGCACGATCTAAGATAGAAAGAAAGGTCAATGATTCCTAAATGCCCCGCAGCCTCCCGTTTATAAGTGTGGCCGGCTTCACACCCATAAACAGGACTCTACCGGACACGGTCTGTAGACAATCCCTAGGACGAACTGCTCTGATACCACTTTTGTCACGACCCAAACCGATGGGCCATAACAAGTGCCCGACCACTACTGGCCAAGCACTCCTATGCTTGCATTTACTGCTCACTGACTATCCTGGGCCCATACACAATCAGAATCGAGCGTACCGTCTCTCCCGAACAATCAACATAAGAGACACTGCACCGAAAACTCACGGCCAACACATACATATAAACATAACCACTGAAAGTAACGGCGCGAGCCGATTTGGCCGCCACATATATACTGTACAACAAAATAAACGCCGACGAGGCTGCATAACATCACGACTACATATCACTGTCTACAGACCTCTATGGAGTACAAACTGTAGAAAGGACAGGACAAGGCCCTGCCGTACCCATATATGTACATAACAGAATAGCATACCAAAAAGGGCTGTAGCTCCGGATCAATGGAGCGTACTGACTGCCGCTGAGGGGAGGTCCTACTGCTGTGAATCGTCGGGCTGGCTATCTGATCCTGTGGGCATGAACGCAGCGTCCACAAGAAGGGACGTCAGTACAAGTAATGTACCGAGTATGTAAGGTATGAATAATAACATAGTAAGGGATGTAAAGTATGAATAATAATAGAATGGAAATATAGAGCATATCGTAAGATAAAAGAGTAACCTGTACATATGAGTGCCTCTTAGGGCGGATGCCATGCATGCTTAGCTTTCTTTGAAAAACATTTCTTGTTCATGTATACATAAAATAGAACATATCATGTTGCCGAGGCGTCGGCTCCGATCCATTTAACCACATATGTCCCGCGTCCGGGATGATATCATGTCATATTATACCAACTGATCAGGTGGCCATGCGTCTATAGCGCCTCGCCCTTTTTCCCATATTCCCCAATATATATATATATATATATATATATATATATATATATATATATATATATATATATATATATATATATGAGAGCCCATATAAATATGTCTCTATCGGAGTGACGTAAGGTCGGTAACCTCCGATTATATTATGGAATAGTCATCATCGCTTTATCTCACCTTGAAGGAACAATTATTATAAGGTGAGACTAACAATGAAGAATAACATCAAGAGTCAAAAAACATAGAATAATCATCATAAATCATAAGGCGTCAATTCATAAACTTTGAATCGTCTTTAGAAAATATAGTCATCATCATCATTGTCATCATGAAAAAAATTGAGGATCAAGAAATAGCTCAAATTCTCATACCTTTGTCATTGAATATGGACATTTTGGAAAACATTTATTCAAACATGAAACCATTCTCATCATAATCATCATAGACATATTCTCATCTTTGACATCATAGGAATCATGCCTTTTGTCACGAGCCTTAAAACATGTGCCTTAGTCGTTGTTTATCATAAAAGCTTACAAAATCATAAACCTTTGTTACTAAAATAGGACATTTTGGAAAACATTTACGGGTTATTAGCAAGGGAATCATGCCTTGGAATCATAGACTTTTAATTTTGATAACAAGGAAGATATGGTTTTATGAAATCATAACATACTTCATTTCTTCCACTCATTTCCTTATAAAACCTTCCAGTATACCTTATATACATCCTTCACTCATTAAATATACTTAATAATGCTTGCTCCTTATATTCCAAAGTGATTTTACTTAATCCTAACTCAACGTACTTATGTTTCAAATTTGATAAGTGCTCTTCGAAGATACGGGGTGTAACACTTTTCCTTGCAAGATATCTCATTTCCATTGGATTTTGTCCTGAAGCTGTGGCTTTAATACATCTCCCTTCTCTTTTCCCCAGCTAGCCAGAGAATTTCAATTGTAAAGCTCATATGCCTCTAATTTCCCTTGGGCTATTCTGTTGTCTTGTATTCTTTTTTTTTTTTTCGAATGTCTAAATCTGTAGGTCCTCCTAACATATCTTTCTATGTCCTAACTGTGAACCCCAGCAATATAACTTTATTTAAAAATCTTTACTCGTACTTGTACTCTGTCTCTTTGTCAAAAATAATCAACCTCACTTCCTTTACTTTAGCAACCGAATCGATCCTTGCAATACTTTATCTTCAGTTATACACCTGCCCTCTTCTCTCTTTACACATAAACTGACATCACATCTAATTTCTCTATCGTTAATAATCTTCACAACACCCGTCCGATTTTTTTTTTTTTTTTTGAGATAAAGCCTTCATATAAGGATTAGCTAGAAATACACCACATATTCCTAAGGTTGATACAATCTCTACTTCCTTCATTGGCCAAGCAACATCACATCTAGAAGTTGTATAAGCAATCCAGAAAACAATCATAAATGCAAACCAGCTTACCTCTTGCGTCACGACTCGGAATATACCTGAACCTTTATTGATCGTCCTTTTGTACTTTCCTAGTCACTTCCTCTTCCATTCATTAGTTATACATTTCAATCATTCTTGCGACATCCTTACCATGTCTGACTCATAATCCTTTTTACCAATACTTACCTCTGTGCTGATTCCCTTAATTTCTATTGTCCCTGTAATCCCAATGTCATCATTCACTTCCTTTGTCAATACCATTCCTCTGCTGAACTTACGAGTTAGTGCAAGGAATTTCATTTTCTATGACTTGGCTCTCATCGCACGATTTTAGATGTGAAAGAAGGGTAACCATCCTAAATGCCCTGTAGCCTCCTGTTTATAAATGTGGCACACAACACACCATAAACAAGACTATACTGGACATGACTTTGCAAACAACCCCTAGGACGAACTGCTCTGATACCACTTTTGTCACGACCCAAACCGAAGGGCCGCGACTGGCACCCAAGACCCTACTCGGCTGAGTGCCATACTACTATTCCATCCGGGAGTCACAACTTTTCGTGAACCTTTAATCTACGAAATAACGTTTCCGTCAGGTAAAAGAAAACTTTTCAAGAAAACTCTTTCGTCAAATCGGGGACTTCTCCCTTATCGTTAATTCAAAGAAAACCTAGTCATAAAATCTTTTTTAAAAAAAATAAAGCATAAAAACACATCGACCTATATGGTTGCTTTACACAACTGTCAACTCCTCGACGCCCCATCCACAGGACACTGTCTGCAAAAGTCTCTAACATACACGAGATACCATAGCATAAGTACTCGACTGGCAACACTCTTAATCGAGATGGAGCTCACAAATCCAAATTAATAGCCGGGAACATCCTATAGCCAACGTCTTCACTCATCCGTATACACACGCGTGGCATGAAACGCACCCCCAAAGAAAGGGGTCGCATACGAATAGTGTACTGAGTATGTAAGGCATGAATAGCATCATAATAAGAAGTATAGAACATAACAGGGGATAAAGATGACCCGTACATTTGATTTCCTCTTAAGGCGGATACCATACATGCAACTTTAAACTTTTTAAATCAATATGTACATAAAATCATGGAAGACATATGAAACATTTTAATGAATGTGCAAAGATAAATTAAAACATCACCACATAGGCCACAGCGTCACCCCCCGTCAACTGTGCCACATATATATATACATCCCAACAAAGGCCACAGCGTCATCCTCTGTCAACTGTTCCATATATACACACATCACAACAAAGGCCACAGTGTCACCCCCTGTCAACTGTGCCATATATATACACATCACAACAAAGGCCACAGCGTCACCCCCTGTCAACTGTGCCATATATATACACATCACAACAAAGGCCACAGCGTCACCCCCTATCAACTGTGCCTTATATATACACAACAAAGGTCATAGCGTCACCCCCTGTCAACTGTGCCTTATATATGCATGAAGAATGAAAAGAAGTGCAGTGCATATTCAAAATGAAATAATAGAACTTTGTAATGTCACAAAATAGCCATATACATATATTATACTCATGGCATGCATAAGAGTTGAAATAGAAGCTATTTCTCTATCTTACCTTGAAGGAACAATTTATAAGGTGAGATCAACAACAATGAAATAAATCGAGAAGATCATAAAATAGCTTAACATTTTCATGTCATCGTTGAAATCATAACTTGAGGCCTTAAGCATAAAATCATCCTCAACGTAATTCTCATAAAAACGTCCTCATTCTTAACATCATAAGAAACTTTAAGAGTCATAAACTTCTAGCTTTTGAAATCAAGGAGGTTATGGAAACACTTATGGAATCATACTATAGGAATCATGCCTTTCAAAGAAAAGGGACAAGCCTTAACATACCTTTCTGGTCGCCTTACTCGAATTACTGCACGCTTGTCTTTCCAAGCTCGTCGATCTATATTTAAGAGGATTCAACTATCGTTAGACTCATTGTTGTATACTTGTGCTAAGTTTTCAAATTTAACTATTTTATATCCTGCCGAAAATCAGGCGCATCTCCCGTTTTTATGTGCCCCATTCGAAATCTCAATTCAGCAATCAACAACAACAACAACAATATCAACATCAATAACATCATTTCCAACACCAATATGTGCCATGAAACTGCCCACACGCTGTTTTCCAACTTCCATGACTACCCAACTTACTATACAATTATTTAACGACTTTATCTTCGTAAATAAGCCTTAAATAATACCAAAAGAGAAAGATTCATACCTTTTCCCTGTCCAACGATAATATCTTCAAGATTCCACCTTGAATCCATGCTAAAATCCACCGCAGAACAATTCTAGAATCACACCCATGCGTTATCCGGACCTAAACTACTACTCCGCTACTTGAAAATTGCTCACTTTTTGATTCCCTCACTCCCTCTTCAAATTTTCTGGAATTTTCTAGGCAAATCTGATGAAATAGGGGGTTATTACCCTTTATATAGGGGTCAGATTCGGGTCGGGTCGCTGTAGCAGTACTGTAGCAAGTCGGTTACTATAGCAGTACTTTAGCACGCGTTTTTGCTTTGTCGTACCAAACTTGTAACGTTCATAATTCTCTACTTCGATGTCCTATCGATGAGCGGTTTGCTGCATTGGAAACTAGACTCGACGAACTAAATTTAAGGCTTTTGAAACACCTTAAAACACTTCATATGCTAAGAGATATTCTTCCCTCAATTTGGATCAAAATTTTCATACGAAACTTTACCCATCCTTTCTCCAAAGTCGTACTACTCCATTTCTTCCACTCATTTCCTTATAAAACCTTCCGGTATACCTTATATACATCCTTCACTCATTAAATATACTTAATAATGCTTGCTCCTTATATTCTAAAGTGGTTTTACTTAATCCTAACTCAACGTACTTATGTTTTAAATTTGATAAGTGCTTCTTTGACGATACGGGGTGTAACAATAGCTTTCATGATTTACCATCTGATGCCAGAAAGATATTAAACATGGATAAGGCTATGATACCTAGATTCAGATACAAAGTATACAAATGCAGGGAGCCAGATTAAAGATCTTCTATAGAGTCTGATCATCACTGCAGCGGTAGCATACATGAAGTTGCTGCATTCACAATAACAGTACAAATGAAGTTGCTGCAGTTCATCATCCAAGTGTAGTGAATAGGACACTCTTCTGCTGATTACAAATAAAGTTTTGGATGTCAGCTTCAAGATGTGCTTCTTACTACTATCAAGGATACAAGTTTAATTTCAGAAGCAGAAATTCAGCAACATAGAGAAGTCTGTAGTTTTCTAGATTGATCACTTGATTTCCATAGCACCTGGTGAGAGCTTTGAATTGACTTATAATGGAAACATCATACAACAGGAAAATCTCAGCATATTCAAGATGTTGCAGAAAGGAAGCTGTTTTTATACAATATTTAATCCTGTACCTTTTGTTTCTTTATTTTCTTTTGTTTCCTTTGGAATTCTCTTTACATATTTGGTTTTTTCTTTTGAAATAAATCACCAAAAGCATGGCTATGTGGTTTTTGGAGGAAAAAAAACAGATATCTCAATATTCTGAATTCTCTATTTATGGGTGTGCAAGCTTCTTCTTGGTAAGACCTGGGTATTTATAACCTTGTAGCTCCGCAAGTCGGTTGACAAAACCTTCTCTTTGTTGGACAGTAACACACATAAGGTTTTATGTTGTACTTGGATTCCTTCCTTGGTAAGTCAGCTTCTTTTCCTTCTAGAAGGCTTACTAATCTCAACAATTTTGGCAAGGAATCGTTCAAACTTGACCATCAAGTCTTTACCATAATTATTCTACAAATCCTTGTTGCAGCAGGATTTGTTTGGAATATGTTCACGAACCTGTTTCATCTATCTGGTTTTTCCATCTTTCAATATCTGCACAGTTGAGCTGGAACATATTCATGTACCTGTTCCATCAATCTCTTTCATTCTTCATCTGCCGTTGAAAACTGCTTCTGAGATCCTAGCTGGAACACGTTGATAGACCTGTTTCATATAACCCTAAGCTTTGTGTCTACAACTGGTATTCTCCACCACTAATCACTTCTTGATCATTCATTCACTCCACCTGATGACCTGTGAACATTCCTTGTCTGCACCTAATCAATGCTTTAACTCTGATTGTGCTCTTGCTATTTGTTGGAACATGTTTGCAGACCTGGTTCATCTATTGACCTAATTCATATGCTTCGTCGGCAAACTTTTTAGCCGAGTCAGAGTCACTCCACTTCTCCTCCTCATTAACTCCTCACTTCTAGGTCATCTAATCTTCATCTTCTCTCTCTTTTGATGCCTTAGTTTCTCTATTAACAGATCATTCATACTATACACAGAACATCTTTGTAGGCTTGGTCAATTCATCTTGTCTACTTGTCTGTATCTGATAGAATATGTATGTGAACATGATTCATGTGTATTGCTTGCAAATCTTCTTTTTAGATAGATTAGGTCTTTGGACTTGTTCAATGTGCACTTCATTCTTGCTTATTCAGACATTTCACTTGTGTTTGGAACTTCTGCTTCTTTTATCCAGATGTCTAGCTCATCATTCTTGTGCATTCTCATATGTATCTAGACCTGGTTTGTCTTCTTTATGGTACCAATCAATTTGATCTTTTGTCAATCATTGTTTGCTCATTTGTCAATCATCAAAACTCATATATGCATCAGCTTAGTTGATGCCAACACGCAGGTTATAGTTTATCCCATCTATGAATCCAGATCTACTCATAGAGTTATCATGCATGATAGAGTTTTTTCTTTTCCACAACTGCCAAAAAATCAAAGCAGGAACTGCCTGATATGTAGGTTTTAGTTTGGGAACACATTGCATGTCCCACTATTTCACCACTGCTTGATGAATCTGTACTAAAGGACCTGTAATCCGAACAACTCTAGTCTAGTAAGCCCAAATAGAAGTAGCAAATTCTCCTATAAGAAAAAGATGTTGCACAATTTCTTCGATGAGGATTGTCATAACATCTACTGGCAGCTGTATTTTCAAACTTTCCATAGTAAGAAAGAGATTTTGAAGGGTACACCTTTGCTCCATAATCTAGGAAAATGCAAAGAAACCTGCAATAACACCTCGAGTCTTCGGGCTAATGCTTGAGTCGTACTATGAGATTCTAATGAAATGTAGAAGGTTAGCATGTTTTCAAGTAAGTTGTCGAGGGGCTTATTTCAAGCAACCATAACCCCTTGATTAGATGAGAATTTGGAATTGCCTCCCATATGAAAGTTGTAGCCTGTTGACAGACCTTTCCATCCATAGAAGGATCAGGCCAAACAGATCTCCGTACAAGAAGTTATGTGCATTACAAAAATGCTGCACAGAAGCGACACACGCTGAATCTCAGAGGGCCTGCACGATGCGGGCCCAGCGCAGGTCAGATGATTCTCTGACACTCAGAGCCTTTGTGTGTCAGATTTTTTCTTATTTCTTATTTTAACATATATTTAAGGTCGGAGTTTATTTTCCCAACTCCCCCAAACTCGAAAAACACCCTAGAAAGAGAGAGAACTCGCCCCTATCCTCAAGAACACTTAAAAGGTTTCAACAATGATTCTAAGTTGATTTCGATTCCCTAATACCTTACTAACATGATTAAACCCTTCAAATCCTTAGATAATCAATTGAGACATAATTTTGGGTGAAAACACTAGAATCCGAATTCAAGATAATTGAAAGTAAAAAAGGTAATACTTTCATCCTTTAATCTGTTATAGTTTTTTAATAGATGATTATAGACTCTAATTTCATGAGATATGAGTTAATAGGTTTGATAGAAGAGCATGAACAATTATTGATTTGGGTTGTTAGTTGTTGATTGTAGGATAAGGTTGTTGTTTACCTACTGGGTGATGAAGAATGATGTTAATAGTACCTATATAAGATGGTAGAGTCATCTAGAAGCAAGAGGATGAGTTGTGGGATAAAGAAACACCATTAATGAAGGTTGTGGAGCTTTATTCCCACAAGGTGTTTGATAACATGTCTAGATGAAAAAACATGAGTATTATTACTAATATGGATTTCCTTTGACATATATTGCTATAGATTAAAGTCGAAAGGGGTGATAAATGTTGTAGTACACTTAAAGGCCGAAATTGAGGTATGTAAGGATAACTCTCTACATGTAGGAATATTAATGATTCTACCCACGCGCCACATTCTTTTACGACTATTATGTTTTGCCTCAGAAATAGAGTTAAGCCTTCGTTTCATGGAAAGCTTCTTAACTTATATTCTCAAAACGATATAGTTTCGTAACTCGTTCATGATTGCCATTCTAAACATCGTGAGCTCAGTACGTAATCAATATAGATTTTTGTTTGATCTCCCATGAGTCTCAGCCATGAAAACTCAGTATGCTTATAAACAGTTAATGCTTTAAACTTCATAATCAGTTCATGAATACATGTCTGAGCATAGTAATGTTCAGTATTTCAGTGATATGCATTTCAGTATGATTCTCAGTTTCATAATATAAAGGCTGAAGTGGTGAAAACACCTCTAAACTTGGCACTAATTATTACTTTAGTCCCCTAACTATTGCCACACTTAAAAACACCCCTCATATTGGCAAACTGAATTTAAATTCACCCCATGTTGCCATATGGCACAACAAGAAAATACCAACTGGACAGCGCGTCGATTCACGTTGCTGAGGTGTCCTAACACGGGGTGAATTTAAATTGATTTAGCCAAGATTAGGGGTGTTTTTAAGAGGGTCAATAGTTCAGGGACTAAAGTACGAAAACGTGCTAAGTTTATGGGTGTTTTACTACTTCAGCCTAATATAAATTGTTGAATATTGAACATATGTATCTTTGCCATAAGGCACAATCAGTGTACGTATACTTGGTTGAGACCACATACTAACGCACTTACTTTGCCGAGGCCATAGATTTTTGCACTTATATTAGGCCCAAGGCCACAGGTTATTGATTCAGTTAAAACAAGTGATTTCATATTCATAATGAGGAGTGCTTATTACTGTACTCCTCTTATTCAGTTCAACTATTAGTATGTTTCAGTTTCAATATGTTCAATTTTATTATTTTTGGGCTTCCCTTTTGCGAGCACCCATAGCTAATTATTCTTTCTTTTAGTTTTACATACCAGTACAATTCAAATGTAGTGAATCCATTTTGCTCCTCCTATGCATTTCATGATGCATGTACTGATTTATAGGATGACTGATGTGCTCGCTAGGATTCTCGTATCCCATTCTCATTCAAGGCGTTATCTTATTTACAGTCTTTCAGTATTTTAGATAGTCAGGTATGTGGGGGACTTATCCCGATAAACATTCAGTACTTCATTATTCTTTAGAGGCTTCAGAGACTAGAACAATAGTCAGTCTATGTTTAGCAAGCTTTTGTGTTAGCCATGTTGGTTGTTGGCTACATTCTTTCACTTTAGACCTATTTTGTATTTATGATTTATCAGTTAGACATTTGAGTATCTCCGTTTTTTTACATATTATATTCCTTATCAGTATATGTCCCATGTTGATTCAGCTAGCCATGTGGTTTGGTTGGTCATAGCAGTCAGGCATTGAGTGTCGTGTTACGCCCAAGCCATGGTTCGGGGCGTAACAAAGCTTGGTATCAGAGCCCTAGGTTCAAGTATCCTAGGGAGTCTATGAAGCTGTGCCCAGTGGGGTAAGTTTTATGTGTTTGTGCATGCCACACATGTAAATAATAGACCAACAAGACATTCAGGATTGTCTCACTTCTTTCATACTCTAGATCGTGCAGTTAGAGCAGTACTTTCAGGAATTCTTCTAACTCGTGCATATTACGTATTTCAAAAAATGCATGCAAAAATAAAATACACCAAGAGAACGTTGGCTACTATCCAAAGGTATACTGTTGATTCTGCCTGAGAAGTGCACTCTCAGACTCAGGGAGTTCGCAATGGTGCTCAGAGACTTGTGTCGGATTCAGTGCCTCCTACACCCCTACCTGTTACTGAACGGCCCGTGGAGGTGCGTAATTCAGCTCCGCCACCCAATTCCACTGACATGGATGTTAGGGTAGCTATCCAGCTGCTCACTCAAATTTTTGCCATGCAAGCTCAATGTCAGGGAATGGCTCCAAGCGCAAGTGCTATTGTGGGGAGGGGGGGGGGGGTCTCATCCAGTTCCAGGGCCCAGGAATTTTTACGTATGAAGCCTCCAGTGTTCATAGGGTCCAATAAGGCAGAGGATCCACAAATTTTTATTTATGGGGTTCAGAATATTTTTCGTGTTATGCATGCTACTGAGATAGAGGCAATAGAGTTGACAGCTTATCAGTTGTAGGATGCTGCTAATATTTGGTATGATTCATAAGAACAGTCCCTAGCGGAAGGTGCGTCTTCTGCAACTTGGGATGAATATGCAGATGCTTTTATTGACCACCTCTAGCACTACAGGTCAGAGAGGCAAAAGCCTTCGAATTCGAGAGACGGAGGCAGAATAATATGAGTGTGAATGAGTACTACTTCAAATTTGTTTATTTGGAAAATTATGCTCCGCATAAAGTCCTGACATGAGGGCCAGAGTTAAGCGATTTGTGTTGGGTCTTATACCCGATTTGTACAGTGATGCCAATACTGCTGCTTTGAACAAAGGAATGACTATTACCCAGATTATTACTTTTGTACAAGGTAATGATGGCAGAATAAAGGAAGAAGAGGCGATGCAAAAAGAGAAAGACAATGAATTTCATAAAAGAGCTAAGTCTACAGTTAACTTCAATCAGGGAGGATCTCAGGGAGGTGGAAATCATCAGTTCTTCAAAAATAGGTCATTAGTACATGTTCCCTCTACAACCACTGCCCAGTCCCAAGGTCCATGTTTAATAAGCAAAACCAGAATTTTGGAGCAGCAAGCTCACAGTCATAGGCAGTGTGCGCCACCAAGGTCCTAAACACCTTACATGCAACAAGTGTGGAAAGAGGCACCTAGGAGCATGTCATTCGGGCACGGATGGTCGTTTTGGATGTGGTCAGCAGGGCTACTATCTGAGGGATACCCCATCAGCAAGACAAGGTACCGACGAAAATGCGACTCAGTCTATAAATTCAACAGCTCCTCAAAATTATCAAGCCTAATCAGGGCGTGGTGCAGGAAGGTCTGGTAATACGGGCAGAGGTCAGAACCGCTTGTATGCTTTAGTGGGTCGTTAGGACACAGAGGCTCGTGCAGATGTTATCACAGGTATATTGACAGTTTTTACTTTTGATGTCTGTGCCCTTATGGTTCCAGATCCACCTTATCTTATGTAACTTTAATTCTATGAAATGTAGGATTGAACCAGAAAAGTTGTATGAACCTTTTTGAAGTGTCCACCCTAGTTGGAGAGTCAATTATAGCTAGACGTGTGCATAGGAATTGTCCAGTTAGAATCTATCACCGCAGTACTGCAGTAGACTTAGTAGAATTGAAAATGGTAGACTTCGATGTAATCATGGGCATGTATTGGTTGGCATCATGTTATGCCATAATGGGTTGTAGCTTGGTGAACTAGTTTTAGAATGAAAGGGTGATGCAGTGGTGCCTAGGAGTAGGTATATTTCCTATCTTAAAGCTAGAAAAATGATCTCTAAGGGGTATATCTATCATCTAGTTCAAGTCAGGGACGCAGATGCTGAGGTGCCATCTCTCCAGTCCGTACCAATTGTTAAGGAGTTTCCAAAAGTCTTTCTTGAAGTTCTTCTCGGAGTTTCTCCCGATAGGGAAATTGACTTTGGAATTGATCTACTTCTCAGCACTTAGCCGATATCTATTCCGCCATACAGAATGGCTCTAGTAGATTTGAAAGAGTTAAAAGCCCAGTTGAAGGACCTTCTTGACGAAGGATTTAATAGACTAAATGTCTCACCTTGGGGCACACCGGCCTTGTTTATTCGAAAGAAAGATGGATCCTTGTGTATGTGCATTGATTACTGTCAATTGAACAAAGTTACCATCAAGAACAAGTATTCTCTTCTCAGAAGATGACTTATTTGATCTACTTCAGGTGCCCAGTGTTATTCCAGATTGACCTCAGATCAGGTTACCATCAGTTAAAGGTTAAGAAGTTGATATTCTGAAGACCGCTTTTAGGACTCGTTATAGGCATTTCGAATTTTTGGTGATGTCATTTGGGTTGACGAATGCACCAGCAACTTTCATGGATCTCATGAACAGGGTCTTCAAGCCTTATCTTAACTTATTCGTCATTATTTTTATTGATGACATCTTGGTTTACTCTTGTAGTGAGACTGACCATGTAGAACATCTTAGAATAGTGTTGCAAACTCTTCAAGATCGTAAGCTCTATGCTAAATTTTCAAAGTGTGAAATTTGGATGAAATCACTAGTGTTTTTAGGCCATGTTATTTCACGAGAAGGTGTGAAGGTGGATTTTCAGAAGATAAAAGCAGTGAAGAATTGGCCCAGACCCATCTCAGTATCCGATATAAGAAGTTTCTTGGGCCTAGCAGGCTATTACAGGCGTTCGTAGAAGGTTTTTCCTCTATCTCAGCTCCGTTGACAAAATATATGCAGGAAAAAGTCAAGTTCCAATGGTCATATTCTTGTGAGTGAAGTTTCGAAGAATTGATGGCAAGGCTGACTTCTGCTCAAGTTTTGACACTACCAGAGGGAACCTAAGGGTTCGTAGTATATTGTGATGCTTCAAAAGTTGGTCTTGGGTGTGTTTTAATGCAACATGGTAAAATTGTAGGCTATGCTTCCAGACAACTTAAAAGTCACGAAAAGAATTATCCGACTCATCGCTTGGAGTTGGCGGCTGTGGTTTTTGCACTAAAGGTATAGTGTCACTACTTGTATGGTGTTCACCTTGATATTTTCACGGACCACAAGAGTACATTTTAAAGCAAAGGGAGTTGAACCTCAGATGGAGGAAGTGGCTCGAATTGCTAAAGGATTATGACGTGGATATGCTCTATCACCCAGGGAAGGCGAATGTTGTAGCTGGTTCTCTTAGTTGGCGTTCAATGGGAATTTCAGCACACATCGATGTAGACAAGAGAACTATGATGAAGGAAGTCCACCACTTAGTTAATCTTAGAGTTTGACTTTTGGACTCCAAAGATGGTGGAGTTGTTGTCCAAAATAGGGCCGAATCCTCCTTAGTAGTCGAAGTGAAGAAGAAACAAATTAGTGATTCATACTTGTTGCAGCTGAAAGAGTGGATTCACAAGCATAATTTGACAGCGTTTCAACAAGGGGGAGATGATGGTACTTTGAGGTACCAAGGCAGATTATGTGTTCCAAATGTAGATAGTCTCAGAAAGCGAATTATGTCAGAAGCCCACAATTCCAGGTACTCTATTCATCCAGGTTCCACATATATCATGACCTCAAGGAGATTTATTGGTGGAATGACATGAAAAAGAATGTAGCAAATTATGTAGCCAAGTTTTTGAATTGTCAGCAGGTGAAAGCCACACACCAGAGGCCTGGTGGGTTGGCGCAGAACATTGATATTCCCGTGTGAAAATAGAAGATGATAAATATGGATTTCACAACAAGCTTATCTCGCTCATTTCGGAAGCATGATTCCATTTGGGTGATTGTAGACCGACTCACCAAGTCAGTGCACTTTTTACCAGTGAAAACCACCGACATAGCAGAAGATTACGCCAAGTTATATATTTAGGAAATCATTAGACTACATGGGACCCAGTGTCCATCATTTCAGATTGTGGTGCCCAGTTCACAGAATTTTTTTTGGAATCCTTCCATAAAAAACTAGGCACAAGGGTAAACCTCAGCACAACTTTTCATCCTTAGATAGATGTCTAGGCAGAAAGCACTATTCAGATACCTGAGGACATGTTGAGAGCATGTGTCCTATATTTTAAGGTTAATTGGGATGATCACTTGGCTCTCATTGAATTGACCTATAATAATAGTTATCATGCTAGTAGTAAGAGGAACCGTATGAAGCTATGTATGGGCGGAGATGTAGGTCACCAATTAGTTGGTTCGAAGTTGGCAAAGCAGAATTGCTAGGACCATACTTGGTCCACCAGGCTATGGAGAAAGTCAAATTGATTTAGGACCATTTGAAAATGGCTCAGAGTCGCCAAAAGTCCTATTCGAATGTGTGGCGTGGAGACTTAGAATTTCATATTGATGATTGGGTTTTTTTAAAAGTTTCACCCAAGAAAGATGTTATGAGATTTGGGAAGAAAGGGAAGCTCAGTCCCCTATATATTGGGTCATACAAGATCCTACGAAGGATCGGGCAAATAACTTATGAGTTAGAGTTGCCACAAGAATTGGCAGTTGTACACCCAGTGTTTCATGTGTCTATGTTGAAGAAATTCAGGGGGGACCCATCAGTTGTTATCCCTACAAAGATCACAAGGGTTAAAGATAACCTGTCTTATGAAGAGATTCCAGTGGCTATTCTTGATCGTCAAGTTCGCAAGTTGAGAACTAAGAAAATTTCTTCAGTAAAGTTAATTTGGAGAAATCAAAATTTGTAGAGGGTATGTGGGAAGCTGAAGAGGATATGAAGTCCAAGTACCTACATCTATTTGAAGAGCAAGTAGAAAATGTTGAAAGTGAATAAACTTTACATTGAGGCCTCATACTATAATCTCTATATTTCTTGTATTCAGTCAGTTCAATAGTCATTCAGTGTAGTGTTTATTTAGTCAGTTCAATAGTCATTCAGTTCAGTATCTCTTCAGTCCAGTATTCATGTATTCATGTGTTTGTATCAGTTTAGTGCCCGAATATTTCCATCGGTCATTTTATGATCCTGCATAGCTATATTTATAACTAGGACAATCATTTAAATACGAATGATCCCAAGGGGAAGATGATGTAACACCTCAAGTTTTCTGGCAAATGCTTGACTCGTACTATAAGAGTATAATGGAGTCTAGAAGGTTAGTATGTTTTTGAGTAAGTTGTAGAGGGGCTTACTTCAAGCAACCATAACCCCTTGATTAGATGATAATTTGGAATTCCCTCCTAATGAAATTTATAGCCCGTTGAAAGACCTTTCCATCCATATGAGGATCAGGCTAAACGGATCTCCATACAAGAATTTATGTGCGTTACGAAAATACTGCAAAGAAGCCACACACGCTGCACGCATGCGATGGCCACGCGTCGTTCTTGCAGCACATGCCAGAGGCCTCTTTGACTCTTAGAGAGCCTGAGTGAAGCGGGCTTAATGCACGTCAGATGACTCTATGACACTCAGAGCCCCTGTGCGAAGCACACGCGATGCGCGTACAGCGCAAGGTTTGGGTTTTTCCTGATTTCGTATTTTAACATATATTTAAGGTCGAGGTTTATTTCTCCAACTCCCCCAAACCTAAAAAAACACCCTAGAAAGAGTGAGAACTCACCCTAAGCCACAAGAACACTTCAATGTAAGTTTTAATAATGATTCTAAATTGATTTCAATTCCCCAATACCTTACTAACATGATTAAACCCTTCAAATTCTTAGATAATCTATTGAGACAACATTTTGGCGAAAAACCCTTGAATCCGAATTCAAGAGAATTAAATGTAAAATACCTTCATCCTTTAATGGATTATAGTTTTGTATAGATGATTATAGACTCTAAGTTCATAAGATATCAGTTGGTGGGTTTGATAGATGAACGTGAACAATTATAGGGCTGGGTAGTTAGTTGTTGATTGTTGGATAAGGGTGTTGTTTACCTCTTGGGTGATGAATAATGATGTTAATAGTACCTATATGATATGGTAGAATCATCTAGAAGCAAAAGGATGGGTTGCGGGATAAAGAAACACCATTAATGAAGGTTGTGGAGCCTTATGCCCACAAGGTGTTTGATAAAATCTCTAGATGACCAAAACATGAGTATTATTACTAATATCGATTCTCTTTGACATATATTTCTAAAGATTAAAGTCGAAAGGGGTGACAAACATTGTAGTACACTTAAAGGCCAGGATAAAGGTATGTAAGGCAAACTCTTTACGGGAAAGAATAGTAATGATTCTACCCACGCCACGTTCTTTTATGACTATTATGATTTGCCTCAGGAATAAAGTTATGCCTTAGTTTCATGGAAAGCTTCTGAAATTCTATTCTCTAAATGATATAGTTTCGTAACTCGTTCATGATTGCCATTCTGAATATCGTGAACTCAGTACATAATCAGTATAGACTTGTGTTTGATATCCCATGAGTTTCAGTCATGAAAACTCAATATGCTTATGAACAGTTAATGCTTTAAACTCCATAATTAGTTCATCAATACATGTCTCTGCATAGTAATGTTCAATATTCCAGTAATGTGCATTTCAGTATGATTCTCAGTTCGTTAATATAAATTGTTGAATATTGAGCATATGTATCTTTGCCCAAGGGAACAGTCTTATGTATATGTATACTTGGCCAATATCACAGACTAACACACTTACTTGGCCGATGCCACTGATTTGTACAGTTATATTGTGCCCGAGGCCACAGGTTATTGATTCAATTAAAACAGGTGATTTCATATTCAGAACAGGAAGTGCCTATTACTAGACTCCACTTATTTAGTTCAATTATCTGTATGATTCAGTTTGAGTTTTAGTATGTTTATGTTTATTGTTTTGTCGCCTATTTTCAGGCACCCCACAACTATCTATCCTTTCCATTGGTTTTACATACAAGTACAATTCAAATGTACTGATGTCCCTTTTGCCCGGGGCCTAATTTTCACGATGTAGATACTGACTTACAGGATGACATATCTTCTCTCTAGGGTTCTTGTATTAGCTACTTGGTGAGCTTCAGTTTCCTTTGAGCATTATCTTATTTACAGTATTTTAGACAATCAGGTATGATAAAGGGCTTGTCCTGATGTCACACCCCGACTTTACTAGGGTGTGATGGGCACCCGACCCCGTGTACGGAGCCGAGCGAACCCGCTAACTCTTATTACACATATGAACTCCTTGGATTCTTAAGACAAAATGAAGTAAAATACATAGCAATTTTTTTTCAAAATCTTTTCGTCATTTCTCAAAGTAAATACAGATTGAAAATATGAGGGCTCCGTATAATAAAACACGTCAACCAGAGAAACTCTTTTTAAGGCTGACACCTTAGACCCACGACTCTGTCTGCAAAGTCTCTAACTGTAATCAGATATCATAGCACGTGTGCGCTGACTCGGCTACACTCCAGAGCAAACGGAGTTCGCCAACTTCGCTGAAACATCTTCTATGCTAACTTTGCGTCGTCCGGGTGTACCGCGCGGCATGAAACGTACCCCGAAGAAGAAATTCGTACGAACAATGTACTGAGTATGTAAGGCATGAATAATAACATAGTAAGAAATGTATACGTGAACAATAACCGCATAGAAACATAGAACATATCATGTCAAGCTGTGACCTGTACATAGGAATCATATATTGCATGGAGAGCATAGAACATATCATAGGATAGCAGAGTAACCTGTGCATATGAGTGCCCCTGGGGGCGGATGCCATTTATGCTATTTGGTCATATCAGGTCATAGTGCCGCACGAGACGGCTCCGCCCACATAGCGCCGGAATGCTCCACCACCATAAATCCCGCGTCCGGCATCCCGCGTCCCGGGATGATAAGCCACTCGACCAGTGTGGCAATGGAAACATAGTTTCCTTCCAGGCATTCCAAGTATTCAAGTATCCCCCCCAACCCATGTTCATATTTAGTATGCAAGAGAGCCCAAGGAAATCATGTATTTATCGGAGTGACGTAAGGTCGGAAACCTCCGATCGCATTATGGAATAATCATGTGAAAGCTTTGTCTCACCTTGAAGGAACGATAATCATAAGGCGAGACCATCAACATAGAACATATCATAGCATATCGGGTCATAGACATAGCATATCTGACATCATCATTGTCATCATAGAATCATAGTTGTCATAGAATCATAGTCATCATAGAATCATAGGCATCATAGAATCATAGTCCCCATAGAATCATAGACATCATAGAATCATAGCCATCATAGTCATCATAGGATCATAGTCGTCGCAGGATCATAGGCATCATAGATTCATAGTCGTTGTTTAGGTCATAAAAACTGTCAATATTGTGAAACTTAGTTTTTTTTAAGAAAAGTGTATATTTTGGAAAACACTTGTAACTTTTAGTAAAGAAAATCATACCTTGGGGTCGAGGGTTTAGTTAAAACAACTTTTATTTAGCGATCGGAAGGATGTCCATAAGTGTTCTTAGCTATAGAATGGACAATAAGCCCAATAGGACAACAGGAGGGAATCCGGGAATAGTGGGCCCACCTCGAGTCAAATGAGGCGGCGTACATAATTTACGTATAAAACGTTTCGTGACATGACTTACGAGAGTCTTAGGGCATACGGATCTTATTCCTGCAAGTTCTAGATGTTTAGACCCTTCTTTCAACTATTCATGAACATTTGATTCAATTTTACTGAATGAATAGTAATCGAATTTCAATCTCGGATTTCTAGGATCAGAGTAATCCCCGAGACACGTATTCAAGCCTATTACATCTAAGACATGCCATAGAAAGAAGGGGTAAGCCTTACATACCTCTTTCCGCTCCTTCTGCTACTCCAAATCCAAGTTGCAAATCCATCAAAATCTACAAATTGGTCATGTTTACCAAACCTTAGTTAGGGCATTTATGAGTTGATTCTTTAAAATAACACTTTGTCACGAAATTTCGGCAACATTTCCCCCATAAATACACCGTCCCGAGAATATGGCTCGCCTACCCCCAATTTCAACAACAACCCGAGAATGGAACTCGGCCACAATATCAACAACAATACCAACCATCTTACATACAACATTCCATCTACACACAAGTAAACTACATACGATCAATTCAATACCAACGCCTCAAGTTCAAAATACCAATCTAAGGTCATTCAAACACAATTTAAGAACATTCCAAACAATATGCCATAAAACCCGAAACTACCCATTTCCATAAAAACAACGACAATATCTTCCTTTCTTCCAAATTCACGTACTTTGTCAACAATTCCGTACGTTTACATTATTATTTCCATTGATACAAGAAAGCATATTCAAATCATATTATGTTCCAAATCAGCCCATAACCATTACAACTTCCGTTTTAATCATCAAACTTTCATTTTCATTATATAGAATCCATCACAACAACAACTAGAATACTAAGCTAAAATTAATCCGTTCTTCCTACACACACACCACTTCCATTCGGCCAACATACATACACACATATTTTTCATGGATTTTCATCCTTCTCTTTACATTACAACAACACACAAACATATTGAATGCAACTAACTCATCATCCCAACACTTTTACATGTACACTTTACCAACACACTTACATGGCTACACTTCAACATCTTTATTTCCATGACTTTCATACACTTCCACACTTCACAACATGTACAAACATCCATAAAACATGTAAAGGAGATCAAAACTCACCTCTTCTCTCCACCTTCTCCATTCGGCTAGAGCATGTTTTGTAAAGGATCAACGCGTCGCTTGTCCCAACAACTATTCCACGTCGACGAGGGCCTTCCAATTAGTAGAGAAACATGAAGAGAACAATTTTTCATCACCAAAGTTTAGGGGCTGTGTTCGGCCAGCCCCTATGTCCGACCCTCTCTCTCTCTTTTTTCTCCATTTCTCTTGAATTCTCTAAGGTTGGAAATTATGAATTGTCTCATATTATTCATCACACACATATATATATATAACTATGGGCACATAACTTGTCATGTGCCCCCTTTGGCCGTTTTTCTCCCACTTTTTCTTTCTCAAATTTTCTTCAAATTTCTAGAAAATTTCCAAGGGATAAAATAATAAAGATGACTTAATTCAATTGGGCTTGGTCATCTTTGTCCATAATTAAATTGGTCTTGGTCCATACATATATATACATTTAGCCCACAAATATATGATGTATACTTATGCCATTTCATGAAATTATTTCCAATTCCAAGTTTGCCCTTAAATTTTCATGACAATAATATTTTAAAAACGACTTGCGCATTGCCGCAAAACCGGAAAATGACCTTGCCCCCAACTTCCCGCAATATTCCAACGTATAAAAATGCGGGATATAACACCTGATAAATAGTCAGTACTTCGTTATTATTTAGAGGCTTCATAGACTCGAACAATCGTCAGCCAATATTTAGCAGACTTTTGTGTTAGCCATATTGGCTGCGTTCTTTCACTTTAGACCTATTCCGCATTTTTGATTTATCAGTTAGACATTTCAGTATCTCAGTTTACTTATATATTATATTTCGTAGCAATATATGTCCCATGTCGATTCAGCTAGCCATGTGGTTCTCTTGGTCACATGCAGTTAAGCACCGAGTGCCGCGTTACACGCAGGCCATGGTTCAGGGCGTGACATTCTGTCTTAAAAAATTCTATGCACTTCTCACTGTGAATTTACCATTTCCATTAAGCATCCACCACAGACTATATTTTTCTTCAATGTTCCTAATTCAGGCTTGATGTGATCCATGATATGTGTAGAAAAATAATCCTGCATCCTTTGATAATTCCATCCATCAGATGTCATGAAGTAGTTCAACTCATTAATGCTGTTCTGAGCTGGTAAAACTCTATTTAGTGGACCTAGTTTAGACCAATTATCTTGCCAAACATTGCACTCTCCAACTTACAACTCTCAGATATCCGATCACCCTCGATCCCTAGCTTCTAACATCCTTTTCCATATTTGAGACCTACCCTTCCACTACACCTCTGTTGGTCTTTGTTTCTTACAATACTTGTTCCAAATAAAAGTTGACCACATTGTGTTTTCTATACTAAACTTCCACCAATGTTTAGTAAAGAGAGCTTTGGACACATCATAAAGTGTTCTGAATCCCAGACCACCTTCTTCTTTTGGAAGGTAGACTTTCTCCCATGAAACCCAATGTTTTCTCTTCCCCTCCTTTTTGTTACTCCAGAAAAACCTAGTAAAGATCATGTGAATCTCATTGATCGTGTATTTATTGGGTACTATAGCTGACAACAAGTAAATAGGAATAGTTTGCAATATATTGCTTATGAGTACAGCCTTTCCACCATAAGATAAGAGTTTACTCTCCAGTTTTGTAGCTTATTCTTCACCTTCTTTATAAGATCATTATGGTATAGCTTTTTTCTTCTACCATGAAAATTTGGAAAGCCCTAATATTTCAAAGAGAACTGATCTCTTGAAAAATAAGTTATTTGTTCCACCTGCTGAAAATAAGATATATGCCACCTTCTGATACATGTAAAAGGCACTCTTCTCTTTATTGATTAACTGTGCGTTAAATTTTCTCATATTCATGTAACACCGTCATCACCTTATGTAGAGATTCCTTGTCTGCCGAGGTAAAAAATATAGTATCGTTAGCATATGATAGATGATTGAGGTTGTTACTCTACTTAGGCATAACATAACCAACACAACTTGAATCATCAAATAAAACATTTAAAGCTCTAGCTAACACCTCTGCTGAAAAATGAAAAGAATAGGTGATAATGGATCGCCCTACTTAACTCCTCTTGTTGAGTGAAAGAAGCCAGTTGACTGACCATTGAACAATATGGAGTACCAGTTGTTGGCAATTAGCCTCCATATTTGATCAATAAATTGGGTGTCTTTTTTTTTTTTTTTAATTAACTTTTGGTTGGCTGGTTGGGCCTTATTATTAATAGCTAAAATTTATCCATAATGGCCCAAAAATCGGGTCCATTAAATACAAAAATTAAAACAAATAAAAGTTGTAAAAGACAACATATGTTGTCCAGATATATTTTGTTGCCCTAATTTTTCGGCTGCTTCTCTCTCTTCGTGCTGCCTTTTCTCTCTAAGATTTTCCATTCTAGCATTGATTCTACTTCTCCGATGACGTATAGCTGTATTTCCTCTCCCTCTAATAATGAGAAAAAGCTTTATCTGAAGAGGGGACTCATTTTTTCTCTTCCTATCCTTGCTGCTGATCAACTTTAGCTGAGATAAGTAAAGACCATTAAAGACCATTCTTTTCTGCTTCTTATTGTGCTCCATTATTCCGTATCAGTTGTGATTGATAATGATTTTTTGTTGCATATGCTGATTCCTTGAGATAACACTTGGATGTGCTATCAATGAGTTCAGGTATTCCACTTTCTGTTCCTTGCTGATATAAACACTCCTTATTAGCTTGAATAAGGTTCGTTTGATCTGAAATACTATATATGTCTTCCAGATCTACCCTTTTGATTCTTCCCATTATGTATCCATGCTGTTTAAATGTCCTTGATGTTGTGTCTGAGTATAATTTTCCATCTCTGTAGTTCCCAAAAATGTAATCCTCATGTGCAATTGCTTGTGTTGCTATAACTGTGCAGATTGTTGTCAACTTGTTGTATTGCTATGTTGTAATGACTGTTGGCATAGTAAATCCTAACTTATTGTATGTTGAAACTCGTAAAAAAGAAAACAAAGTTAATAAAAAATACCACCATGTTCTTTTCCATCCGGATTTGAACATGATGATAAACTTCACTCTTTTGTCCTTCCTCCAGTTTCCATACTCTTCCATTTCCTTGAAATTCCTACACTTCACTCCTTTTCCCTTCCTCCTTGTCATTTAGCTGGCAATTCTAACTCTCAGATATGGAATCTGAGATTTTTCACTATTGAGGATTTTCCTACATGTTGCAGTCAACTCCTGAAAATCATGACACTGAAAAAAGGCTTCATCTAAAGCCTGGTTTGCCAAAGCATCAACCAATTTATTCCCTTCTCTTAGAGTATGTCTAAATATAACAGTCATAGTACTTCTAATTTCCATTATCTCCTCTATCCAAGTTGAAATACCCCAAGGTGTTTTCCATCCTTCCTCTAAGATCATGTCGAGCATTTGTAGTCAGTTTGAACTATGATATTATCTAGTTCTTTGTCCCTGCAGTACTTCATTGCTTCTAAAGTTTCCATTAACTCAGCATCAGTATTAGTTGTGATCCCAATGTTTGTAGCTTGTGCATATACCAAATTACCATCTGCATCCCTCAAGCAAAAACCATAGGCACTTCTTACTGGATTTCTCCTTGATACACCATCTGTATTACACTTCAGCTATCTTACTGGTGGGCATTCCCATAACACTTTTGAAACTTTTAATCTAGTTCCCCCCTCTTCTAGAATTTTAATCAATTCCTCTCATTTATATGGAACGTGAGTGATAGAAGGATTTCTAGTCATAACCAATCTTTGCATAGTTGCATGTGCCTGATATATGACTCTTCCTATTGACATTTCCTTCCCATGCTTAATTGCATTCCTCCTTTTCTATAGTTCCCAGATAATGATAGCTGGCATAGCCTTGTAGATCATCTTTACTCTCCCTTTGACTGGTGCAGTCCACTATTTCACCACCTTTTGCGGCAGTGGTAAACCTTCAGTGTTTAATCCTGCAATTAAAGAGAAATAAGACCAAGTCCTGTTAACGAAGGGGTAG
>NC_081352.1:9727259-9756873 GCF_029784015.1 Lycium ferocissimum
AGGAAATATTATGACACTACATAACTGATATGATATTTGTATATGCATATATATAGGAATATGGGAAAACGGGAGCATGGTAGAGCGCTATGGTATTTGGGTTACACACGATACATGTATCCGTACTTGACTGATATCATCCCAGACGCGGGATGCCCCGGACGCGGATTTATGGGCGAACCGATATATTCGGAGCTGTGTGGGCGAGCCCACCATGCTATATATGATACTACGACATACTATGCTAAGCTATGGTATGACTATCTATGCTATACGGGCTTTGAAAGGGCAATTGTATGTACGAGTTATGTTTCTATCCCGGACATCGTTGTAATTCCTTCATGTCGTTATACTTGATTTATGTTTTTAGATATTACTATCCATGCCTTACATACTCGGGTACACTTATTCGTGACCGACCCCCCTTCCTCGGGGCCATGCGTTCATGCGCGCGGTACCCGAGTGAGTCAAGACATTGAGAGGGGTGTTCCGGCAAAGGTGGCGAGCTCCACTTTCCTCGGAGTTCGACGAGTCGGTATATACATATGCCATGATATCGGTCGTGTTAGAGACTTTGCGAACGGAGTCGTGTGTATAAGAACGTCGGTTGGGAGCGGCTCCATAAGCCGTCGTATGTATGTGATATTACAGATTTTGTATGTACAGTCGCAAGTTATGTTGTTTTTCAAAAAAAAATTAATTACGCATTTATGGCCGGTTAGGGGCCCGTTATGTCTCGAGTACTATGATAGTCAGAGGGTTCGCTCGACCCTAAATAAGGGTCGGGTGCCCATCACACCCTATCGGAAGTTGGGGTGTGACAGATACTCAGCCAATATATATTACTCCTTATAGGATGGCGTCTGCTGAGTTGAGAGAATTGAAGGAGCAGCTGAAGGACTTACTTGAGAAAGGCTTTATCAGGCCTAGCACATCGCCGTGAGGAAAGACTAATGTTATTTGTAAGGAAGAAAGACAAATCCTTGCGGATGTGCATTAATTTTAGACAGCTGAATAAGGTGACAATAAAGAACAAGTACCTACCCCCGAGGATTGATGAGGATTGATGATTTATTTGATCAATTGCAGGGTGCTAAATGGTTCTCAAAGATAGATTTAAGATCAGGGTATCACCAGGTGAGGGTTACAGAAAGATATTCTGAAGACAGCTTTCAAAACCAGCTATGGTCACTTTGAGTTTCGTGTAATGTCGTTTGGGTTGACTAATGCACCAGCGGTATTTATGGATTTAATAAACAGCGTATTCAGTCCCTTCCTAGATCTATTTGTGATTGTGTTTATCGATGATATTCTGGTATACTCTTGATCAAAGGTAGAGCATATAGATCATTTACGTGTTGTTCTTAAAGTTCTCTAAGATCGGAAGCTATATGTAAAGTTCTCTAAATGTGAGTTTTGGTTGAACTCTGTGACTTTTCTGGGGCATATTATTTCAGCTGAAGGTATCCGGGTGAATACACAAAATATTGAAGCCGTAAAGACTTGGCCGACACCCACAACACCCACGGAGGTTCGTAGTTTTTTGAGTTTGGCAGGTTATTACAGGAGATTTGTAGAGGGTTTTTCTTCCATTTCTGCACCACTAATGAAGCTGACTCAGAAATCAGGTAAGTTCTAGTGGACGGATGCTTGTGAGCGCAGTTTTTAGTATAGTCCTCTAGCAGGAGTTGACAACATTTTAATAGAGTCCTCTAGCAAATTCAGGAGTTGATTATAATGTAATAAGCAGGAGTTGACAACATTTTAATATAGTCCTCTAGCAAATTCAATCGTATTAAAATATGTCTTTCCTCTCTATCAATCCAATTGTAACAAGACCTTTAATGGAACATTGATCTGGGATAGCATCTCTCAAAGCTTTAATATCAATTATGTCATATGAGAACTTACCCTGCACTGCATATTGTAAATTCTCTTTAATGATAAGCTTTTTAACCTCGGAGGATTTCCATGTCATATGAGGTTCTCCATCAATGTACCACCTGGTTATCAAGAGTGTGTTCAACTGGCTTTAGTAAATTAGCAAAACAGGTAGGTTGTGAATCCGGGGCCTTAGGAGTTTATGACACATCTGTGACTACCACAGTTGAAGTCGATGGTATATCATTAGACAAATGTATAGGCTCAACAAATTTATTAGGTTTAGGAATGGGAGGAATAAGAGGTGGAAAGTGATTATGAGAAAGAGAATTGGTTCCACTAGGCAGAACAGCTCCAGTAGGAAGTTGTCCGCCGGTATGGTTGGCCATAAGGCTGTTGTTTGGTGGTTTTTCTGGTGGTTGGTGGCTAGGGTTTGATGTAGGCTAGAGAGCGTTTACTTCTCATAAACTGGGTGTAACACGGAAATTTGCTGAACATTTTATATGTATATGTATGGTTCATCATAAGCAGTTTATCATGTCCGTGTGAGGTCAATTGCCAATTTTTTTTGAATATTTGTGTATGTGGTATTGAAGATGATATTGAGAGAACAACACGAACTCACAAAGATTGATGACGTACATGCAGTGAGTTTAATAGCAACAAATTAAAGTAGGAAGTGATTGTCCAGGAAGCAGTTGTAAGAGGAAGTTTGAAGCCCAGATTAGCGAAGGGAATTACTGAACTGAATTACTATCCATAATTGTCTCTCCGCGACTTTGTTTTACTTAATTTTGATAGCTGATGTTACTGGTACCTTGGGACGTATGTCCAAGACCTGGTTGATGTTTTAGGAACCTGTACGTAACTCTACTTTTTTGGTTAATAAAATGCTTGTTTATGACCCAAAAAAAAAAAAAAAAAAAAGTAGGAAGTGATTTGTTTTTCAGTCATTCTCATTCTTTTGTAATTTCATTTCCAGTAGTTTTAATAATTTCATTATGCAATTGTTGAAAATGTGGTGTTGTAAAGTTCCATTATCGCGTTTGAAGTAAGTAGTTGCTCTTCTTTCATGCACTTTGTGCTTTTTCATATAATTTACCTTTCTAATAATTTAAGCATCTCTTTATATGACCTAATGTAATTTGCTCTTTTAATTGTATTTCATATGCAAATAGAATTCCAATCTTGCAACTCCGTCCCTTGACAGCATTGAATTGTTAGTTACACCATATAGAGAAATCACTTTCTGGTCCAGTTCGTCAATTTATTAGCATAATTTTATCGGTTGTAAAAAGCCGCTTATATTTCTATCTTACCAATACCCAATACTTGCTTAATTGCTTTCAAGCATCTTGAGAGTAAAGAAAAATATTTAGCGTATAAAAGTTAAACAAAATTTTAAATAATCTATTCGCGTAAATGACATAGCGACATTTTTGGTGCAAGAAGATGAATTTACAAAAAGGGCAATAGCTTGATAATCTTCCCTGAAATTTAATACTATCGGCTAAATATATAAAAGAGCTAATTCCAAAACTTTTAGGGGTAAGGTTACGTTTTGTCGATATTGAGTTAGCTAAACAGGGATTTACATTCATTATTTAGTAGAACATAACAATTTTCTTGACTTTGTTTTATAACTCGAACATATTATTTTTAAAAAATTGCAGATTGACGTGGGACATGCGCAACGTGCGTGCCCAAGTGGGAAGCCTCTAAGTTAAAAATTGATTACTAAAATACCAATTAAAAGTTGCTGGATTTTTATATTTTTTTGCCCTTTAATCGAACACTATTCCTATATACTAATACTAGTGAAAAGGTCCGCGATTCGCGCGGTTATAAAATATGTTTTCTTTTTTAATAAGGAAAAATATAAACAAAACTATGTAGATAAGAATAAAGATATACACATTAATGTTTACATTTAGTTTTATACATTTATTTCTACCAAGGAAAAGAAATTGTACAATATAAATGCATAAAAATTAAAACTAACATCCTAATGAGCATAAAAACTGTATATTGAAAAGAAAAGATTTTTTTGGGTGAAAGGGGAAAATAGAAAGAGGAATAAGAATATAGCATGTGGTTGTTAGTCCAGACCCCTCTTTCTCAGAGCATCGATTTGATACCAAAACAAAGAAAATTAAAATTTCACTTATCATCAACCTTAACTTTCTACCAATCGAAATGTTATAAAAATGAATACATAATATTATAAGTGCATATCATCATATTGAGTAATATAGAAACTTATTACAAATTTTTAAATAGAAATAATAAGTCAATATCACATAAAAAGGTTTTTATTATTATTATTTTTTTTTAACCCAAATCTGAAGATATTAAGTTGGACCGCTACTTGGCTGTTTCAACATCATTTGGAGATAATATCTCCTTATCTTCCATTGTCTCTATGCTTGTCTCCAAATTTCTTGAAATCATCGAGCCTTTTTGATAGTAATATCTCTTCGCGTCTCATTTATCTTTCTTCTTTTGTTACTCGCAATCCGTCGCAATAAATTTTGTACTAATAAATTACTGTATGCAAATTAAACAATTATCTGAGACCATTCAATCACAAACTTTTTTTTATTCTCCTAACTGATGAATAAAAGATTACTATCAAACATATAGAGAGATGCTGGTGGATTATGACATGGACTATAGATTTCGTGATTTGCTGGGGAAAAGTAACTATGTGATAGGAGCGAGACGATATTATTGGTTAAGAAACTGAAAGTTAAACTTGACTAAATTAAGAAGATATATATAGTGCAAATAATAGGTATCAAGAGGCAGAGGAATTGTCATTGTATTATTAGTGATTAATATCAAAAGGAAAACGGCTTTGGGCTTTAAAGTATCAACAAACATTGCTGCTACATGGCTGAATCAGACAGTTATTTTGGATTTACTGCAACATTGTACGTGGGTTGCATTCTTGCAAATGGAAATTTAATGTATGAGGCTTTGTTAATTGAATTATTTAGTAAATTATGTAGAGAAATGTTGGAAACATTGCCAAAGTAAATCTTAATTACAATAAATAATAAAAAGGTAAATTAGAGCAATAATGCATTCAGCCTTTTAAGTTTCCTACTTTTATTATGCTCTTAAAACTACACTAATTGTAAAAATAGTCATATTTATGTGTTACACTTACTCATTTTGTGTGATAGATTAAAGAAGTTTAAAGGTGATATGATCCCAATTAGCCCAAGTCCCTCAAGGCCTTTCACACGTAGCCAAGCAAGGGAGCTCCAATTACTTCAAGCTATGTTCATGAGGAGCGAAGCGTGGGAAGAGCTTGAGGAGAGGATTTCAAAAGTATTCAACATTTGGGGGATAGCTTGGGAAGTGCTTAAAGAGGCTACTACGCAAAGTGGCTAGGAGCGCAAAGAAGGCTAGATGTGCAATTCATGGCTAAAGGTTGCAATTCTTCTCTAAGAATTCAACTCAAGGCTAAGGTTGCAAATTGATAATATAATTGCAAGCATGGGCCGTTTGGAGCATTTAAGATCCCATGTGGGAGTTATTTCCGCAAACGCCACTTTTCGGTCTTTGTTGTAAGAGCATTAGTATAAATAAGACACTTAGTCTTTCATTTACCTTCACCTTGAATATTGATGAAAAGCTTGTGAGTTTGAGAGATTGTTAAGTAGCGATAAGCCTGGGTCCGGTTAGATGCCTTGGACGGTCCCTGCTAACCCGCCCATAATCGGCTTGACCCTAACCCCGTAATAGGGTGGTGGGCTGGGCCGGACATCCCATGTAGCCCGGCCCGGCCCACTTCGAATTAATTTTTTTTTTTTTTAAAATAATCATAAATAGACAGTTTTACATATATATGACAGATTTCGTAACTTCCACCATTTCTTCTTTTTTCTCCTATTTTCTGTAAAAAAAAATAAGTTGATAACACCAAAAATTATGGTGGCAGAGAAAATATTTTTTTGTGAACATGATTCGAGCAAATTAATAGAATAACACTATTGAGCATCATGGATATTATTATCAAAATAATCAATTAGCATAATTAAAAGGAAGATAGTTATGTCAAAATGTTGTAGACTAATGATAGCTGAGTTTACAGAATCGTTAAAATGAAATAAAAGGATCAACTCAAAGAGAAGTTGGAAGATAGATTGTGATGAAGTACGAAAATGTAGAACAACGTAGGAGAAAAGTAGGAAGAGAGATGTTCTTTTGATATATTTATGGATAAAATAACTGTAGCTATAATTATGGGATTCTTATATAACTGTAGCTATATAGATTGAAAATAGGGCCAAAGTATAATTTAAGGAACTTGATGGTTAAAATAAAGTTGACAACAGCTAGATTTTAAAGTATTAAACTTAATAAATTTTAGTATTAGAATTTAAAAAAAAAAATTAAAATCAGGCTCGGCCCACTAAATAAAACCCGGCCCGGCCCAATTAGCCCACTATGTACTCTTACCTGGGTAGGAGGCTGGGCCGGACACCCCTTTCCCTCCTCTAACCCGGCCCTCAACCCGGCCCATTAACTATGGCCCGGCCCGACCCCATGTGACCTGCATTTATATGGCCTGGCCCGGCTCGGCCCGACCCAATCGACAGGCTTAAGTAGAGATTAATATAATTTGTTTGGTTGACTAAGTGTGATTTCTTAGTTGCTAATTGAATCATTTTGTATTGAGTTCATATTGGATTGCTCATTTGTAGATCTTCAAATTGTGTAATTCTCCTTGAATTCAAATAGTATAGGTTCTTAGGATTGATTCCAATTGGAAGAATTTGGGTTTCATATACCCAAGTTTGTCCATAGAGTTACCATCCTTTGGGTCTTGCTTCCATTATCTAATCTTCTCATTCGCAATTCTAATCTATCCTTTTAATTTCCGCTTTGTTTCGTTTGATTTCCTTAGAGTTTCCAATTAGGTTGTTATCAAAAGGTCACCTTCTTTATAGACCCTTTGCCCACGCAGTGCTCCATTTCTCTATGTTATATATTCTCCTTTCTCATGTTTATCTCCATTCATTTTGTATATGAGTTTATTATGCTCAATATTTTATTTAGTTTTCATTTGAGTTCATCTAAAGGATTGGTATTTTTCAACCACAACTTTTGTTGAACTTGAAACTTTTTTTTTATGCAGGTGTAATATATCGTATTGCAGTATAATTATTTACTAAATATTTTAGAATAAACGTGCAACGCACGTTCCCATGAACTAGTATAAATTAAATTTGAAAAAAAAAAGTTTAAACTATGTGAGTTGGATGTCAACGATTAAAAATATTTACCCAATCAAGCCTTATACAGTAATTATAGATAAATCTCCAGGATAAACATTAATAACATGAAAAGAATAATAACTAACATGTTAAAATAGATAAGTCTACTGATAATGTAAAAAGTATTTACAGTATATATAATTTAAATTTATTCGACAATAATACATTGAATAGTCATGTCAAAAGCGGTTGTATTCGTCGATTCCCAACAAATAATATGGGCCTAAATTTGGAAGCTGCAGAGATATACATGTATGATGGTAGCACTAGCATCATTTTCGCTAAAGTATAAATACCGTGAATGAGTACAACCAGAATAAGAAGAAATGTGCTAGCTAGGTACGGCTCTTGTGGAAAGTTTGATCCTTCTTTCGTTTAAACACATGCTTAATTACATGGTAGACTCTCTCCACCGACATTTGGGAGGGGGATATATCTTCAATCTATTCTCTTGCTGCATTTCAACGGCAAGAAACCATCATTATTGACAAGTCAATGACACATGCATGCTATCAAAATCAGAGATAGGAGAAGAGAAGAGAATATCAATAGACACAGGTGCGTGCAAGGGAAAAGTTTACGTTATATGCATTGAGGTTAAACAGTCGGGTTAAATTCACCCTACAATAATAAGGTGAGTCCTGCTAATAATTAGTTGAAGGAAATAAAGAAGCAATTGCAAACCCTCCTGGCGAAGGGGTTCATTAGACCGGAGGTCTTATCTTGTTATATATACTCCAGCCCTGTTTGTTAAGAAGGATGGGTCTATGCAATCTGTATCGATCATAGATGGTTTGTACAAGTTAATACTATAAAGGAAAAGTATCTTATTCTGTATATTGGTGGCTTGTTAGATCAGTTACAAGGTGATGATGGAATATTGCGATTTAATTGTAACGCTTGTCGTGCTAAGTAGGCTGCGTCATGAAGTATTTGAGTCATATGTTAGTCGTATGTCAAGGTTGGAAGTATATCGGGTTGCGATTAAGAAGTCGCGGAGGATTTGTTTAAAGTTAAGATTTGAAATCCTTTAGTATATGTGTCAGTTTACTAGGAACTTTAAGAGTTACAGGGTGATCCACCTACTAAATCAAAAGTCTATGAGTCTAGTTTCCAGCGTATTAAACCGTTCATCTATACGACATTGACATATAATATTATTCTCCTTTAAGGTTAGGAGTGCACAACTGTCGGTGGGCTAAAAAGGACCTCACGATGTGAGAGCCTAGCGACCAAGTTGGCGCGCCGGCCATTGTGCCGCCAGCCAAGGTGAGGGGGTGGCAGCCTATTTATAGTCAGGATCAGATTATTTGGCTAGTTTCTCATAAATTCCTAAACGAATTATTTCAGAGCAATACTCGTTAGAATTCCTCCATCCATCATGTGATTCCAATGTAAGTGTAATCCCAACTTCAATATGATGGTTTCTTCCATGAATCTACGGTTCTAACCTCGGTTTCCTCCGGATCCTAGTTAGTCGGAGATTTCTTCATAGTGAAGTAAGGTGTTAGGATGCTTTAAGGAAGGAAACCCAAGTATGCTTCACCGTTTACGTCCTTCTACGAGCTCGTATGAGCGTCTAAGGTATGTATTTGTTAAGAACTCATGGGATTGTGATTGGAAGTCATGAGTTCAAGTTGTAGTAGTTGTAGTAGTTGTATAAGTCAATTAAGGAGTTTTTTCATGTGGTATTGAGATCTGTATGGGGTTATATAGCTCATATAGAGCTTGATTATTATTAAAAGGAGGTCGGATGTGGAGTACACCATTGAAATATAGTCTCAGGAGCTTGTCGCTCTTTTATTATCTGACGATAGTGTTGGTATATCTATAGTATTTGGTTGGGCTACTGTTATATTAGATATTAGCCCCATCTTAACAGGTTAGGCGTCTATCAGAAAGATTGACTCTTCGTAGTCATTTGAAGATTAAGCCAAGATATGTAAGGCTATTTCTTCTTTCGCCACTACGGCACGACTTCCGGTTTATTTTTTCTCATGTATAAGCTTTAAAGTCTAAGAATCATGAAAGTATGTAAATTCCATGTTATCAGTCCCACCAGTCGAATAAGAGCAACTCCTTCCGTCCCAAAAATATTGTCTTAGTTTGACTTATCCCGGAGTTTAAGAAATAAAGGAAGACTTTTAAAATATGTGGTTCAAAACAAGCCTCAAATATTTGTGTGGTTGTAAATCATCTCATAAAAGTTAAATTATTTCTAAATATAGGAATGTGCCAATCTTTTTGGACAAACTAATAAGGAAAATTTACCCTCTTTTTTGGGACGGAGGGAGTGTGTCATAAGCGTACGAATCAACACTCCATTAAGTTGTTTCACTCCTTGGAGCGAGTTCTCAGATTACTGTTATCGGGTTAGAGTACGTACCTTACTTGAGATGAATCATATTGATAACTTTTAGGTGATCGTTATTGGGCTATAGTTCCTCACTTAAGGTGAAAGATATCGACAGATCCAGAATTATCGTTATTGGGTTGTAGTGCCTTTACTTAAGATGAATTGCTTTGATATAGCCATCCCAAGTCGTTCACGAGAGTAAGATCATTCAAGGGATTAGTGTACAGGTTCCGAAGTATTGAGTGAGGATCATATAATAGTAAATACATATTTCTATGTCGTGTTTGTCTCCTTCGATGTGAAGTCCTACCACGTCTCCATTCCTATATGGATTCCTAAGAACGAAACGTTGTGATATATTTGATGATCAGCTGTCCCTTTCATGTGATAGTGTTCCTATTGTATCAGACTTTCATACGGTCTTGTACAACTCCTTGTCTAGTTGGGAATGTCGGGAACCTTACATGAGAAATTTGTATGTCATATGTTTAGTGAATGGATCATCTTCACAAGTTAATGGTTTCATCAGATCATGTGTAACGCTTCCATAAGCTAATGAATAAAGGTTCCAAGGATGCTATTCGTATACTCTCAAATATGTTGTACAGATTCAAAGGGATATTCAGAAGATTAATGTGGAGCTTTGTGTTGTATAGTAGTTGTTTCCCAAGTGGCTATATGTGGATTGTACCATTTTGGTTACCTTTACGTGCTATGCACGGCAGGCCGAACTCGGCACAGGCCATACTTGGCATGTTATATGATAGCGTATGATGATACGCCACAGGATGTTCTCGACACAGGCTATATTTGCATACCATATAATAAGTTACGATGATACGCACAGGCCGTACTCAGTATACTTGGAGATTGTAGTTTCATATGTTATATACCTTATGTGGTTCATTTCTCATTTGTTACACATCTCATATGACTCACTCGTTCTTAAGAAATGAAAAAGGAACCTAATGTACAATAGTTTCATATGCTAGTTCACATGTTATATGCCCTCTGTGACCTCGATGCTCATGTGTGATATTGGTTCCCCAGAACTAAGAACAAACATAATGTACAAGAGTTCCAAATAAATGAACGATCCAAGAACATTGCTATAGATAACAGCTCAAAAGTCTTATCAGAAAGATTCAAAGAATGTTCAGAATGTCCTCAGTACAGTAATAGTTAATATATAATCCTATAAGCTGTTTCCTAGACTTTTGATGTACTTATTCGATTATGCTTCATTTGTCTCTTGTATGAGCTTCAGCATTTGCATATGCTATCCTGTCTGCCTTACATATGAGTACAATTATATTCTTTCTATACTTACATCCCTTTTGCCGGGGGTGCTGTATTCATATTGCAAGTTCAGATGCACAGGTTGATAGACTTCCTCGCTAGACACTTACAGATATTTAGTTGTTGAGTGATGAGCTCCATTTCTATCTGAAGCCGAGTTGAGTCGAGTCTTGTATACCTATTGTTGTATAGATACTACGGTAGGTCGGGGCCCTGTCCTGAAAATATGACAGTTGTTCAGTTCTAGTCATCTTAGAGGCTTCATAAACGTATGTTTTCACTTCCAGTTAGGTACCAGTGTTATGTTTCAGTTGTCCAGGTGAGTTATGTTTCAGCCTTTGATATATACAGAGAGTTGCTTACTGAAATATCTTGTTATCTTCTCTGCACAGTTATATCAAGTTTATATGATGTTCCTATAGAACCTATCACTAAAATACCCCTAGAGGGGGATAAGGCTAAGTGGAGCGAAAGGGATTTTCCATGAGATGAGAAATGAAAATGATTTTCCCCACACGAGGTTTGTGAATAAGTGATTGTCTGATAATAAGCAAGGAATATCTGTCTTTCTGCTAAACGGGATGGATTGAACTCATAATTCATTAGATGCTTGTTATGAATATAAACTAAGTATCATAAGTAAATTTCTCCCGGTTGTTCAATCATTTGATAACCAGAGTCTTTCTTTGATAAATGATCACTATGGGTCAGACTCAAATTCAATCCTATTTTCCGTCGTTAAGGTGGAGAACTGAACCAAAAATTCTCTTTCTTCATTAACAATCGAATCACTGTTCGCGATTATATGAGATGTTACAGGTTGGTTCGTTCGGTTAAGTTAAGGCACCGAGTGTCGGTCCATCTCATCCAGATTTGGGGCGTGACATTAATAGCTAGTTATTTGTTGATGACTTGAAGATACTGGATCTTGAGGAGGCTCTTAGCTCAAAGTATTCTGTACATTTGGGTTCATCAAGATCTATTAAGACTTACGTGATTTATATTAGCGGAGGAATATAAAGGAAATGTTGCAGACGTTGTTTCATGATGCTTGAACTATCACCAGGTCAAGGATAGCGAGCATCCGAGACACGGTGGATAATTAGCTCAGAGCATGATTATTCCCAAGTGGAAACAGAAGTGGATCACTATGGATTTCATGGTGAGTCTACCATGTAATTCGAGGAAGTTCAATTCAGTTTAGGTCACTCAAAGAAATTGAAATTATCTACTTGATAAAATGATAGCTAATGATTAATATATATTCATTGATAACGTAAAGAATTTTTGTATCACTAGTGTATATATCTTAACTTGTTAAAAGGCAACCTAGTGTATTTTTCAGGTTATTAACCCTAGTTACTCCTATTATAGATTGTCATCTTTCAAGTGACCTAATAGTCTAAAATTTCTTTTACACTTGACAATATAAAAATAAAATTCGATAAATAACCTTCTATAATATGTTAAACTACACCAACAATGTATAAACCAAAACTTATAAGTAGTTAGTACATATAATTTAGATCTGTTGTGAAATGCTAAGGGAGGATTTAGCGTACTAACCTTTAGATGATGCAGGCATTACCACGACATGCATAGCTGCATTGTTGGGAGGTAATAATAACCGAAGGGGATATAATTTTCCATTTAATTTATTGCGCAAACACAAGGTAACATTGTTGAGTCCTGTTTCTTCCTCCAACTTTTGTGTCAGTTCCTTTAGCCCTTGAGTTTTGAACTGAAATGAAGGCCCTTCCACAGTGTCATTCACATTTCCGTTCTCATTCGCCACGTAGTAATAAATTACCCCACCTTCGTACTTAGACTTGGAAGCATATCAAGTCTTGGCTACACACCAGTTAAGGGGATAATTACATTTTTCAAGTTATTAATCCTAGATACTCCTATTATGGACTGTCATAAGTAGTTATCTATTAGGTGAGTTGATAGTCTAAAAATTGATTTACGCTTAATATCATAAAAGTTAAACTCGATAACTAATGTGCTATAATATGTTAAACTAGATTGACGGTGCAAAAACCAAAACTTTACGCAATCAGTATATATAACTTAGATTCGTTGTGAAATGTTAAGGGAGGATTTAGAGTACTAACCCTTAGATGATGCAGGCATTACCACGACATGCATAGTTGCATTAATGGGAGGTAATTCTAACCGAAGAGGATATAATTTCCCATTTAATTTGTTGCGCAAACACAAGGTAACATTATTGAGTCCTGTTTCTTCCTCCAACTTTTGTGTCAGTTCCTTTAGCCCTTGATTTTTGAACTGAAATGAAGGCCCTTCCACAGTGTCATTCACATTTCCGATCTCATCTGCCACATAGTAATAAATTACCCGACCTTCGGACTTCGACTTGGAAGCATCAACTCTTGGCTACACATTAATCAAGGGGATAATTATATTTATGACTGCTCAAAGGATAATAGCTAGCAAATGAACAGTTGACATATAATAATACTTAATCAGTGTATAGGTTTATATCTTTGGTTAGCGCCCGTAATTAATTTCGTCTGATGGGCCAGAAATGGGAAAACAAACCCATTAATTAAGTCGTTTATTGGGTTAAAACTACTTTACTATATTAAAAGAGCCAGTCAATCAACTGGATCGACGTGGCTGCTTCTAGCCAAGAATTTTCAAATTATGGGCATTATTAACTTTTGACAACATTTACCTTGAAAATAAATCATTATTTTTCATCTTTCCTTTCTACTTGGTTGTAAACTTTTTTAGATCTTCTTTTCATTATTTTCTTCAATAAAAAGTGTTTTTTTTTCAATAAAAAGTGTTTTTTTTTTCAATAAAAAGTGTGTTACTAAATATTTAAAGATTTTATATCTACTAATAAAAATACAAATAAATTACATGTTTAAAGTGTAGGAAATTAATACTTATATTCACTATATCATATTAAGTACGTAGTGTTCATTTCTTATTAATATACTTTCGAAATATACGTTTTTCAAAAATGTTTATTTTCTATTTTAATCAAATGCGTGAATAAAGATATTAAAAAAAAAAAAATCGTTTTTGTTAAATTTCATAAAAATAAATACACAAAAGCTTCTTATTTATACTTATAATTTACTTTTTAATAATTATATTTTAATATACTTAGTTATAGATATAACTCATAGGGAGTGCAGATGTAGAATTTTCATATATATATATATATATATATATATATATATATATATATATATTATAGGGGAGATAAGTGTTTGTTTTAAAATATAAGGGGTGTAACCGAAATTGAGTCGTAATAAGTTCATAAAATGATAAAATTAAACTTAGTGAAAATTAACAGAAGAATTTCTTTATATTATGTTTGGAGAGAGGAAGGAAAATGAATTAGATGCTACTAATGCGATTTGAACCCTTCACTTCAATCGTGGAAGGCAGGGATCTCGCCAAAACTAGCGCTTAAGCCATCAGTTTGTACCTGAAAAATATAGGACTATAGCAAATGTTTCTAATTGATTGAATTAAAATTGTATTTATGTAATAGTACTTTCAAAATTTACTTTCAAAATTTGATTACTAAATTGACTCATTTTTTGTGTTGGCCCCGTGCTTGCACGGGCTTACTATCATCTAGTGTAATATAGAAATAGTAATGTAGGAATCAATAGTGCAATGATTAATAATGAATATGAATCTCAATGTAGGGATTAATAATTTAAATTATGTTTTTATTTACTTTTAAAGAAATGTTTAATATATGATGGTTATTTTGGTCCTTTTAGTTGTTTTAATGCATGTATTGCTAATTTGCTCATTCTTATTTCGCCTTAGCTTCTATCTCACATAAAATAAGGTACATAAATTCTTACATAACTTATGCAGGGCAACAAAAATAACAACCAAACAATTGAATTGTACGCAAGTAATTAAAAGCAAAAGTTAACCAAACACTGCATTGCTAATGCTGGATTTTGTTCAAGTATTGGTAATAACATATATATACATACATACATACAGCCAATCGAGCACTTAGGTTATGCATCTGGCAATAATTTTTTTTAAAAACTAATGGTGTGATTTATATGGTTACAACATGTTATTCTATTTTTCAAGTTATCTTATCTAGCTTGCAATGAAATGTTACATATTTTTATATTTTAATCTAACTTGATAATGTAAAAAATCAATATAAAGTACAGTTAATAATACTTAAAACTTAATCTCTATGTTAATTAATACATATATTTTACTGTATTTTGACATCATATAAATTGTTGAACATACACTCGCTATATATAGGAAACTAACCTCAATATTGGAAGATCTCCTGGAAAATGTGAGACGAAAGGAGGAATTCAAGTCATCATCTAATGATTCTGGCTGCTGTGGAACACTTTTGGGTGCTTCAACATTATCATGTAATGATCTTGATTGTGAAATGCTTTTGGGAGGTTCTAAATCGTCACGTAATGATTTTGATTGTGAAATGTTTTTTGGAGATTCTAAATCATCATGTAATGATTCTGGTTGTGAAATGTTTTTGGGAGGTTCAGGCAATAACTCAATAATGTCAACTTCCCATAAGATCCAATCTTGATGTCTATAAGGTACATCATGTGTAATTGAATTCCTAAAAGGAGGTAATCCGCCATTTGCCCTTAAATATTTCCCATAGCTTGTTTTGAGCTTCACTAAGGATGATTCAACTTTAATAGGTTCCCATTCAATTGATGAATCCAATTTTATAGGTAAATTTTGAACAACTTTAAGACCCGTTACTCCAAGAAGAAATTGTTCATCTGTGGCCATGAGGTATTTGCCATAGCAACTTTTGAAACGTACAACATTATCGACCCCTTCGGGGAATTCAACTGTCCATTTTGCAGTCTTAGAAGTTCTATGACGATGCTGGAACACGTTCTTTTGATCGGAATTAGCATGTAAGAATTTCATATGGTGGCTTTTTAGCCTAACATATTTGGCTTTATGTAAGAATTCCATCCTTGGATTCTATAACAGCTAAAAGAAAAGGATAAAATTTTAAGAATAAGGGATGATACACGTTACACTGATTTTAAAACAGGAGAAAAATTCAAAAAATGTCAAATCGGTTCACTAATTAATCAACATCCTAGAAAGAAGCCGATCTTTTAATGTACAATTTCGCACGATAGACTTTTAACCTAACGGATTTGACTTTCCGGAAAAATTCCATCCAAGAATTATATATTGAATAAATCAAAAAGAGGAAATTCCAAAACCATGGGAAGAAACATGTATTTGCACTACAATTTTGATTCAGAAGAGAGATATCAAAAAACGGCAGATTTTTCCGCTGGTCAATTTTCTAAAAAGAAAACCTAAATTTAAAGAAATTTCGTCTGGTACCTTATTTAGTATCTGCTACATTTATGTACGTAAATGAATCATATAAGGACAAGGGAGAAATATCTGCCAATTGTAGATGCTAGGAAAGGAATACAGGGAAGCTGTGGATATGGGTTATTGAAGGTATGTTAGATGAAAATGAAGGACGGGTAGAAAGGATCGCATAATGCGTGTCGGCTCTGGTGAATCGTTGACCTTAGCATTTGAAAGATAAAAAAAACATACTATTCACTTTTGTCATTTTTATTTGTCCACGTTGGACTTGACATATCGTTTAAGGAGCAATAAACAAAATAGTAATTTCTACTATATCACTCCTAATTATTATAAGTCATATTACTCATTGAAAAATGAATTGGAAATAATTACTACTTAATAGTGAGGGATAGGGGAAAATGGTATATTATGTCTTACTTTTTCAAACTGAACTAGTAAAAATGAACATTTATTTTTAGTATAGTGGACAAGTAAAAATGAACGGAGGAATTTATTAAACGACCATTTGACTTTTGATTAAAGTTTTCTCCTCACCCACTCCTTTGGAAGGTTTAAAAAACAGGTAAACCATAACGTATTTTATTTTGGATTTTTCTTTTGATAGGATGTGTCCTTTATAAATTTTAGAAAAATTAATATATATATATATATATATATATATATATATATATACACACACACACAATTCCTATTATTGAGCATTTGTGTCAAAATATGTTTTGAGAGTTAGTTTAAGTCAATAATATTATTTAAAATTTGTTGGCATGGTTTGAGTTAGATCAAGGGGCTCGAGTGAGTTTCACATGACGTGCAAATCTGCAATCTAGTGCATTGTACAATCGCGGTGAGATGTCGCGATCGCTTTTAAGGGTGTCAAAGCCTTCGAACACCAAGGGTGCTAATGTTTCTTCTAAAAAATTGATTTAACCACCGAAAAGAGTAGTACCAAACCTATTAGTAGGTTTCCTTTAAAAAAATCTTAGGTTTCTAAATAAATCTATAACCAACTGAATAATTAGGGTAGGTTTTAATTTTATAAAGATAAACCAAAAATATCAAACTGTACAAGAATAAATTTATATGTGTAAAATAAATCTTATATATCAATTTTCAAAATAACAAAGCATTAAATTTTTCTCTTTGAGTCTTTTGTGATTGAAACAACAAGTATGCGTTTCAATACTTTGGTAAATACTGAATTGACGAATCGAAATCGAAAGTATTGGTATTCGATGTTTAATATTGCTAGTTATTTTAGGGTGATTCAAAATTCCTAATGTGAATAGGTGCCTCTATTCTCATGGATTGCATCCTTTGTTTGAAAAGGTGTCTTACAAATAATAGATTTGTTGTAGATTTTCAGCACTTAGAAAACATTCCAGCAACATAAAATTCCAACAATACAAAAATTCCTGCAACATAAACTTCTACATTCTTCCTCTTCCTTTTACACAAAGTAGATGAGAGACTAAGAGTTATTCGGAGCTATTATTTGAGTGCAGATTGAAAGTTCCTGTGTGGCTCGTTGTATATTGGAAGTCGGACATCATTCGACTATTGCATCCAAGTACAGGCGGATATCCACTCTGAAGAAAGCGCCAACCATAGTGTGCCTCGAACCGGTTTTTCACTTCCAACATTTATCTCTTATTTTATTGTTGATTGTTGCATATTGTATGTTCTTCTTTTAGTATTTCCATATTTGTGTTGAGTACATTTTTTCCAACAATTTCAAAGTAGATATTGTAGTTTTTAAAAAAACTGGCTTCTTTAGAAGAACAACTCTGTTAAACCTGAAAAATTCATTGGTCAAAACTTCCGTAGATGACAAAGTCAAATGCGTTACTGGTTAACAACCTCATGACTTTTCTCTATCATCTCTAATCTTGTAGATCCACAAAATGGAAGTTCTAATGCCAGTACAGATGCTAGTATTGCTGCTAGTGTGATAGAAAAAATCACTCAAACTGAAATTGATAAAGATTATCTTTGTCATGGTCGTATTCTGTCTGCCTTGTCCATCAATCTTTATGATATTTTTTGCACTACAAAACCGCTCGTGAATTGTGGGATGCATTAGTTGGGATGCATTAGAATGAAAAATGGAAAACAAGATGAAGGCCTAGTGTCACAACCCAACCGGAGGGTCATGACGGGTACCCGGAGCTAACCGACCGAGCACCACCTAATCTGCTTCATATAACCATATCTTGGTGGACAACATGAGTAACTCATAACTATCATAATCTGTACGAGCATGAATGCTCAAAACCAACTCATTTATAAGATCGCCATCATTTATATCCTTTTATATAGACACAAGCCGACAAGGCCACAAAAATGATATACAAGTTATACACTGATAGGGTCATGAAACATCTAACTATACACACATGTCTACGAGCCTCTATATAGGGTACTAGAAATTATAGAGATGGGACAGGACCCCGCCATGCCCAAATATATACACAAAAGTAATATACCAATATACTACGACTCCGAAGCAAATGGAGCGCTCCTGAGACTCCGCTGATGGGGCACCTAGGGATCAGATCCGTCTCCCTGTCTACCTGCGAGCATGAATGCAGCGTCCACAAACAAAAGGACGCCAGTACAAATAATGTACTGAGTATGTAAGGCATGAATAGTAACATGATAAAAACATAAAAGATAGCATAAGATAGAAGGACCATTTATACCTCTTGAGACGTTCATCATACTTACTCAACCTTTTCCTAGAGGAATAATTTCATACATATACATATATATATATATATATATATATATATATATATATATACATATAATGGTACCGTATCCGATCATATAGATTCGGCGTTATCCGTATCCGGTCGTAATAAGGCTCGACATTATCGTTATCCGGCCATAACAAGGCTCGGCAGTATTCGTATCCGGCCATAACAAGGCTCGGCAGTATTCGTATCCGTCCATAATAAGGCTCGGCAGTATTCGTATCCGGCCATAACAAGGCTCGGCAGTATTCGTATCCGGCCGTAACAAGGCTCGGCAGTATCGGAAAGTAGCTATATACATATTTGACACACATGAATATCCAAGGAACATTAAAATTCTACCGAAGTGACATAAAGTGGGTATCCCATCGATTTCTATTACGGAATCACCATCATCAACACTATCATCACTATGGAGATCTTTTATCGATAACATCTTAAGAGTCTTGAAAGTCATAAGTTCTAGCATTTCTAGGAAAAGGACATTTCGGACATCTTAAATGGATTTGCAATAAGGGAGTTATGCCTTTATCTCACCTTGAAGGAACAATTACATAAAATGAGATCAACAGTAATGAATACGATTAGAAATCTTATGAAAAGCTTAATAGTATCATGGGAACATTAAAAACTTAAGCTTTGGCGTTTCTAGAATTGAAATCATCATATCTCCCTTAAAGAAGCAATAACATAATATGAGACCATTTATAATGAATGTAATCAAGGATCACATGGTAAGCTCATATCATGAGAACATCTAAACTTTAGGCTTTGGTATCACCAAACATGGAGTCATCTTAAGAATATTGAGAATGAGGGACTTTAAGCATTTCTAGCAATAAGGGTAAGGTGGATAGCATGTATGGGATCATAACATAGGAATCATACCTTTTGAAAGAAAGGGTTAGCTTTACATACCTTTACGTCTCCTTAATTACTAATGTTTTCCTCCAAATCCTGCAAAATCTACATTCAAGAGGATTCGTAACAATGTGAAGTCTTGAAAACATGCTTAAGTTCAACTAACATAACTTAACGAGCTAACAAAATTTGGGCAGCACTTCCCCTATTTCATCAACTTCCACCATATGGAAAAACAACTCCCAAACAACGATAACAACATCCATAATATCATAATCAAGGAATTATATTCAATTCAATCTCAAATTTATCCAAATCCCCTTCTCAAGTCATCTTCTTCACTTCAACACTTATAGCTTCCCCACTTTAGATTTCCTTCTCACTAAGAGTTACTAAGCCTTTATATCAACTCAATCATATGAATAGGATGAATAAAATACCTTAAAATAGAAGAACTTCACCTTACTCAACTCTCTCTTCAAGACAAATTTTACCACAACTTTGATGGGAAGCAAGAGCCATCACTCTCCATGGATTACCTTTGAGTTTTTGATGTTGATCTTCTCTCTTGATGGTATGGAAAGGTGTGGAGTGAGTGGGAGCTCTCAAGAAGCCTCTAGAAAGGCAAGGAAATAAGTGTGCAAAGTTGAAAATGAAGTTGGGGTCATTTGGGATATAAAAAGGTGACAAAATCCAACCCCCCCTCCCCCCCGCCCGACCCTACTTTGCTATGAGTATGCGGCCGCATACTCCTTCCTCAGCTTAAAAATGATACTGGGCAGTGAAGCCAGCCATTTTGTCAAGTTGGCGACCAGTGTGCTACTCAGCACAATGAGTGTGCGACCGCACACTGCCCAGTTTTCCCGATTTTCGCGGAAATGCGTTCGACCTCCAATCCTTATGGAACCTTCTGGGTACTTGTCTAGAACTTCATTAACCATATAAGGGGCCCTATATCTCCCTCTCAAAGTGATGCTAAACAATGTATAGCTCACATGATATGCAAGCTTTCCCAAACATGACTCAACTTCAACTTTCTCCGACGAACTTACTCCTGTTGCCTCATATGACTTTGGAACCTTAAGGTATACACTTAAGATTATCAAATATGCTTCCTAACCTTATAAGGGCTTCATATCCGCTTTAGGCTTACATTAATATATTCATAATGCGAGCGACATGAAATTTCCAAGGTGTAATACCTAGATAATTACCTTATCTCAAAATACATGGATGTTAAATACACGTTCGTCCTCGAACGGTAAAGAAAAGTAACCAAAATGTCAAGTCGCCAAAATATCTCCTTTGTAAACCTCATGGAAGCCTCCACAGCCAAGTATTACGCTGATAGCATCGCTCGTTCACTTTATCAGTCAAAACTTTCTTTGACTTAGGTCAAATACTTAAAATTTCCATTTTCTATACCTAAAATTTCTTCCACAACTATTTGTCATATATTTGAACTGGCTTCGCTTGAATTCCCTGATTTTTATTATAACCACACCTCTGAATGCACTTGATTAATTCCACAAATTCAATCATCGACAATCCAATCCTTTTATTGTAGCCACAATCCATTACCAGGTTTGTACGCGTCCCATACCCTGATTCTATTTATCTTTCTTCCTCGCCATGCAGAGTCGTCTTTAGTATCAGGAATCCATATAAAACACGTTGTCATACACCACAAATCTGAATTATGACTCCCTCTTTCCAGAAGAGAATCTGTGCTTATTCCAAGGCACTTCTAAACATTTTCGTAAAACACTACCCTTATTCAAGGCCGATCACGCTAATTCAAAATCCGTAAGTTTCGTCTCATCGATATGAATTATTGAGCTAACAATTATTCTTAAATCTTCAATCAACAATGCACATCATGCTAATGATTATCTTGCCGAGCCAAACCTGTAGAAAAACAACTGATCAATCCAAAGACTTCCCATATCCATTTGTACCTCTTCAATACATACCTAAACCATTAGAACTTTCTGAATAGCTACCATCAGTAAAAAAATATCATCAATTTCACTTGCAAACTCTAATAAAGCTCAATAACTGTGCCATACCTCTATTCTGAATAGTAGATATAACAGATCTTTGAAAAGAGGTTACTAGAATAACCATAAATCTTCATTTTAATATATCCATAACTGACCCGACATTACATGTACAATTTAAATCGGTGTAAAGTGCACAAGTCCCCAAATGTCACCAATAGTCACCTGAATTGTTTCCCAAACCTTCACAAAACCAATTATAGATATTGGAAAAGTCTGTGATAACCAATTCTAATCCTTTCTCGTAAACACTCAACCTCATGCTGTCATTTCCGACTTCAAAACTGAAATTTCACCCAACGCATCAACTTAGTACCGAGGAACTATACCTTATGGCTAAAATCATCCTGTTTCTCAGTTCACACCCGCCACACAAGTTTGATAGAACCCTATAGGATCTAAATAAATTGAATCCTCCTTCTCATGCTTTCATTTAACCCGTTTACCACTTTGAATGACACAATGCAAGGCTACAACCTCGTATTCCCACTTCACAACCATTGAATCTCTGATTGTAATACCTTTTTAATCCTTTAACAAATCCAAAAGTATCAATTCTTGCTATCCATGTGCCTTACCATACACAGTTTCTCCCAAGTCTTTAATATTTAGAATACTCAATAACGCTTCGACATAGGCTACTATTACGAACACAGTCTCACCTAAAAAATATGAATTTAACTTTCAAACTGAAGAGATTTCACGATTTCCTCCGATTAATCAACTCTAGCCCATTCATTCAAGAATGCTATGATATTACCCACCTTTCGTACAGTGTAAGTCGCCTTCCCATTACTCTTAGTCTTATCACATTAGTCATCTTGAATTTGCACCTCATAGTTGCCAATCGCAAAACCCCATAGCATTTGGCCATCACACTTAGTCAAATTCCATAGACTTCCTTCTTCAAGCATACTTAACAGTTACAACCCATCTGAACGATGCAAGATAACACCACTATAATTCATACTAAACTTAAGTAAATCTTATTACTTCGAATCCAAATCCTTTCCTTTTCTAAAGATCTACCTTACTCCTTCCTATTTGAGATCAAACATGCCATTATCTTAATCATTCAATCTCCATATTCCATTCAAACTCACATTCACCGCTATCGACTGAAAATCGCTCAAACCCACTTGGAGTGTACCGAAATATCATAAATCTTGAAAAATAGCTGAGCAAATCCTAAAGATAGTAATAATCCACAAATTCAAGCAACTGAAAGCTTCCCTTGCCTCACTCAAACCTCAAAACTGAATACTCTTCTAAATCAGGCGCATCACATGTTCAATTCTTCACGAGGCCTTTCCACCACGAAATACCAACCAACTCTGGTTATTCCAACAAAAATCAGTTATTACCGATGTGATATCCTAACCCCCACTATGCTATTCCATAATCTGTAGAGAAATCCTCAATTATCATTCATACAAGCCTATTAACGTTCTCATACGACTCCATACCAGTATACTTACCAAAGATCCCTTAACTGAAGAACCCTTCTTCTATCTTGGCTTATAAGTCCACCAACCCAATATCAATACACAAAAGTACCATAGTGAATTCACTTCTCTTGGTTTCAATGGCATTACCGGTCCTTACTTCAATTAACAAAATGCACTTCAAAATTTTGAGTTAGTTAACATCTACTATTGATCTACTACTTTAAATGTCCGTATTGACTGACACCTCACTTAAGTGTCCTTAAACAGCATTTGCCTAAGAAGAACCACATCTCTCGTTTGTTTTGCCAAACTAGAATGCCTCCATTAATCATGCGATTATCCTTCTCATTTCGTCAACTCCACAAAGTCATATCACCAGTAATTGTAGAAACTTACCGAGTGCTAAGCAACAGGTACAATGCCCATATCCCTTCACCAACACTAGGTGCAATAGCCGATAGCTTCTTATGTAATAAACCTTCACACTTGTCCATTGCTAGAGTCATCTCCATTAGTCGATCGTTGTCCCCCCCCCCCCCCCTCACTAGCCTACAATGTAGTCAACATACAGACCAACCTCGAAATATCAAGCGGACCTCGAACCCACCCTTTACTGAAAGATCACAACTGCCTATTCCCATAATGGTTCGATTGTCATAGGTAACTCCTCCCATTTGGCCTAAAGCCAGTAGCCAGTTCTTAAAGAATTCCCCACCATTCATCCTGAATCCACACAATGCCATCCTGTCGCCACTAAATTTAGACTTTCATACTCCCATGCATTATAAAACTTATCATACCTTATGCTCCTTTCAGATGAATACTTTACCATTGTGACCGTCATTTCACCAAACTTGAATTATTCAAATTCTCTTCAGTACAACTCCACTTTGTAAGTAGAAAGAAAACTCTTCAATTGAAACTCATAGAAAGTCTTACCACCTCGAATCTCATCACCAAGGATCACTTTCTTGCCTTTGTCCCTTATCAACTTCTTTTTCTTGGCCTTACCATGGTTACTATCCTCCCAAATGATCAGTTTATCCTCTCAAGTTCAAACTTGTCTTCAAAATGCTAATATATGTACCTTTCCATCACTAAATCATTGACTTGTCATTGATACACTTGCGTCATAAGACTGTCATAATAAATCTGGATAATGTTGAAGCATTCCCACACCAATCATAGCTTGAGTAAATCATCCTTAATATGTCAAACCTCCTCGATTGCAGTCTTTAGAGCCGTAACGCCTCTTACTTAGGTCCTTCACTCACCATACGAATTCAAATCGTCAACTCTTTTCCCATAGCCTACTATACCATAAATGCACTTCCTGGACTTCCAAGCAACTAACCGTTGAAGACATGGCGATCATGTAGTCCTTCCATCACTCCAATTCCTTAGGGATATCACCGAACCAAAGAGTCTGAATCGCAATCCCGATAAATTGAGTCTTCAAGTCATAGATACAATTTGAACTTGCTCTTGCGTCCTTGTCACGGTGACCCATCTCGTACCATACCACGCAATGTCATGTCCAGCCGCTTGTGTGCAAACCCAAGAACTTTCCTCACTATTTGTGAGATATTGAAACAAAGAAGTTTAGACCTTAAACCGAATGACATACACACAATAAGGAATGAAAGAGTGAAAATTTCCTAAATGTCTTATAGCCTCTCGAAGATAGGTACGGAGCTCATCGTACCGATCCGCAAGACTCTACTAGACATTTCTATTGTACTCATGAGACCGGCGAACCTACAGCTCTGATACCAAATTTGTCACGAACCAAAATTCCAATAGAGACTACGTCGCGAATCTTAATTACAAAAAATTCAAATACAACCCAAGGACGTGAAGTCACTAGTACAAGACCAACTAATCAAAACCAAGTCTAGGAATAGTATATATCGTCTAAAACATAATGAAACACTGTCTAATGGATAGAATAGTAGATAATAGAGATAAGAATCCAGGGCTGCAGGCTAGAAGGTGGCTCACCCTCGAAATCTCGACAAGATAGCCTCAAGGATAGAAACGGGATCTCAATGAGGGTCCCACCTCAAAATCTGCACTCAGGGAAAAGTACAGCAAGAGTAGTATCAGTGCACACACGTATCGGTAAGCATCATAGGTAGACTAAGATTAGTTTACACATGTGAAACAGAGAATTAACAAGTTAAATAGATAGGCATATAACAACCGCTCAAGTCACAGAATATCACACAACCGAATCATCGCATGCGGTGAAGCACCTAAACACAAGCCTGTCAACTTCCCAATATTCCCTCAAAGTAACCAAAACATGAATACAACCAACAATCCAGTCAATCGGTGTATAAAATGATGATGATAAATGCAATGCAGTGAAATGGACATCATGCAATGCAATGGCCAATAATCACTCTGTCCACACATGCTCCAGACAGAATATCGACGTCTCGGCAGTCATGAGCCGCAGGGGACCCATGGCGTCCATGTGGTTTATACGGTGCGCACTCTGATCCCATAAATATATAAATATCTGTTGCGGCGCGCAACCCGATCACATATTTCTTCACACTAATTTCACTTTTTTTTATCAATTCATTTCTACATTTCTTTCATCAAATCACTTCCACACCGTTTCCATCATGCATGAGTGTATGAATGCAAGAATGCTAAATGCAATTAATGCCAATGAACATGCTACAGAGGTCACAAACACCATAAGCCACATCAAGACTTGCATAATTCACAACAACCATGGAAATGGAATCAACATCGATATTCAATAACCATAATGAATCTATCACACCACACCACTCTGATCATGTAAACAAATACACCATATGTCAATAATGTGTAAAATAATGGCGACAAGCCCATATAATCAGAAGTCATACCAACCTAATAGTATATCCATGCCAACATCATGTCTGAAGACCTAACATGCTTTCTCCCGTCAATTCTATGCATACATACGTTTCACTAATCAAAGTCGAACTAAAGTAAGCTATAACCTACCTCAATTGCCAAACGGGTGCCACGAACTACTCCACCTGGGCCTTCCCTTTCCGAAGTGCCTCAGAACGATTGAAGTCTTACAATTTCCAATTCTAAGTAAGTACATGACCACAGAATATTCAACTATTCAGAAAAATAATCGGGTGTGAAAGTTACCCAAAATACCCCTAACGAACATCAAGGGCAAAACCAGAAATTAAGGACAAAATTACATTATTCAGAGTCTAGATACATCTTAATTTCATGGAATTCTTACCACGATAGTCCTTCAATTTCATCAATTACACCAAAACCCCTAATTTAGAAAGAAACCCTAATTTTATGATTTGAATTCTTGAAGCTCATTATAAATAAAACATTAGAGGGAAATGCCTTCTGATAAAATTTACTTAAAAAATAAATAAAAAAATCTTGAAGCAAGGGAAGATTTAAACCAAGAATCTAATTATCCCATCATTAGATAGTAGAAAACAATAATTAAATCAATCAATACTCAATTAGATCAAAAGGGTTTTAAATCAGTAGCCTAGGTTTCGATTGCCCATCTTCCCCATAGTTCATTAACCGCTATGGATACTAATTACTCAAGAATTAAATACTAGAATAAGGGATAAGGACGATCCCCCAAGATGATTTCACCAACACTTCTTTAGAAATCACCCACATTACTCCTTTGGATTAGGTTTTTGGTGAATGGGATAAATGATTCGAAGTTGGGAAATGAAATAAGTTTTCTAGTTCAGCAATTTTCATTGGGGAGAAGGAAGTCTTTCTTCCACGATCCCACCTTGGCGGATATACGTCTACTGAGGCCGATCTCATTAAATGCCTCAACTTTCGCTCCTGCGGACCCGCAGGGGCGAGACATTAAAAAACCAGAAAATTATGGTTTCAGCAAGTTCAACCAAAAATCCCGACATCCATCCGAGACCTCCCAGATACAAACCAAACATGCAAACACAAGTAAAAACACGCTACGAACACACTCGTGGCTTCGAATTTCCCAATGGAAGTCACCTTGACTTGGTCAACCCCCAAACGGCTAAAGTCAGATTTCCAACCAAGCACCCAAAATGCTCGCAAAAGCCTCGGGAACCAAACCAGCCACCCCACCAAGTCATAAACGACCCTCCTGACCTCACGAAATTGATAGAATTTTGAAAAAGCTCCATTTATCCAAAAGTCAACTATTGGTCAAACGCTTTGACTTAAGGGTTCTATTTCTTTCAATTTTCATTTGAATCGTATGAATACTTCCGGAACTGGGTTGACGGGGGTAAACTGGTCAAAACATGCATAACGACTGAACGGGTCATTACATTATATACCAATTAAACAACCATTTGTCCTCGAACGGACAAGGAATGAAATGAATGAAAGGTACCTCACTGGGTGAAAAGCTGGGGATATTTACTATGCATATCAGCCTCGGTCTCCCACGTAGCCTCCTTGATTGGCTGGTGCTTCCACTGAACCTTCACCGAAGCTATCTCCTTTCACCTCAACTTTCGAACCTCCCTATCCAAGATGACTGTCAGCTCTTCCTCAAATGACAAATTCGGATCAAATAGAACCGAATCCCATAAATGATATAAGACATGTCCGAATGATATTTCTTTAGCATGGACACATGAAATACTAGGTGAACACCTGACAAACCTAGTGGTAATGCCAACTTATAAGCTACCTCTCTTACATAACGAAGGATCTCAAATGGCCGAATGAACCTAGGGCTAAGTCTTCCCTTCTTCTCAAATCTCATCACACCCTTCATGGGTGAAACCTTCAACAAAACCTTTTCCCCAACCATGAAATCTAGATCGCGGACCTTTCGGTCCTCTTACTCCTTCTGCTTACTCTGAGTCACTAGAAGCTTTTCTTGAATCAATTTCACCTTATCTAACGACTCCCTCAAAATGATCGGTACCCCTAGGCCTCACCTCAAAAACATCAAACTAGCCAATAAGAGATCGGCATCTCCTCCCATATAAAGCCTCGAATGGAGCCATGTCGATACTCGAATGATAGCTGTTGTTGTACGCAAACTCTATCAAAGGTAAGAACTGGCCCCAATAACCACCAAAATCAATTACACAAGCTCGGAGCATATCCTCTAAAACATGAATCGTCCGCTCAGACTAACCATTCGTCTGAGGGTGAAAAGAAGTACTAAGATCCAACTAAGTCCCCATCTCGGCCTGCAAAGTCCTCCAGAAATGGGACATGAATTGAGTGCCTCTGTCGGAGATAATGGAAATGGGAACTCCATGCAATCGAATAATCTCTTAGATATAGATCTTAGCAACCTTCTCTGCATTGTTGGTCATCTGAACTGGAATGAAGTGTGCAGACTTAGTCAACCTATCAACAAAAACCCAAATCGAATCAAGCTTTCCCAAGGTCTTTGGAAGACCTACCACAAAATCCATGGCTATCTGTCATGACCCGACTAGGGCCATGACGGGCACCCGGGGCTAACCACCGAGCACCACTCATTCTATTACTCATCTGTTTTCATTCGCATATCTTATGCTCATAATCATAGAAAATGACTTTCGTTTGAAACGTATTTACTTTATAAACATAAGCCCTTTAGGCTATCAAAATAATATATATAAATACATGCATATACATATGAGAAACTTGTGAGACCATACTACCCACACTGTGCATCTACGAGCCTCTACTAGAGTACTAGACATATGGACGGGACAGGACCCCGTCATGCCCAAACATGAATATATACATATGTACCAAAAGAACAATCAATGGCACTTTCAGAAAATGGAGTGCTCTCAAATTCGCTAATAGCTCCTAAGAGTCGGATCACCTCCCTGTCTACCTGTGGGCATGAACACAGCGTCCAAAGAAAACGGACGCCAGTACGAACATTGTACTGAGTATGTAAAGCATCAACAATAATGAAATATCAATGAAATGAGGAGGCATCAAATGAGGAGCAAACTGTAACTGACTGTGAATCATAAAAGAAATAATGCATGCTGGCTTACTTTCATAATCATCATCATATCATGTCTGCATAAATGTATAAGCTGCCCGACCATATAGGTACGGTGTGACAATCAATAGCATTAGCATTAGCCTGCGTCCAAGCCTCCCGCGTCAGGGGTACCATCTCATGCCTCCCACTAGTGGTGTCTGCCCATGCCATCTGGCCATGGTGTATACGTTGCCCGCCTTAGCGGTGACTGCCCGGCCATATAGGCGCGGTGTAATATCATCATATATTCATCATAACATTCTCATCATAATGTACTTATCATAA